>NW_024582614.1:345273-370129 GCF_018398535.1 Haplochromis burtoni | reverse complement strand
TGTGTGTGTGTGTGTGTGTGTGTGTGTGTGTGTGTGTGTGTGTGTGTGTGCATAAGAAAGAGAACACCAGAGTTGGTGAGGCGGAAATGACAGAGGATAGCCAAAGAGTGGGGACAGGATCCAAACTCCAGGGTGCCAAAGGACCAAATCAAGCTTTTTACTCCACCGCTCTATCAGACACAGTTGCACAACATTCATTTGTGTTGTAGCTTTGGGAAAAAGTGGAATTGTGTGTGTTTGAGTGTGTGTGTGGAGCAGCTGTTTATGCAGTTTGTGTGTCTGTGTGTTTGTTGAAAGTGTGGAAGCACCTGCACGCAGTGGTGTGTGGGGGGGGGGGCTTTATTGAAGGCTCGCCCAGTCAATCGATAAGTTTGTGTGTGAGTGTGTCTGAGCTACACCAAGACCACATAAAGCCCAGTTTGCACCACATCTCACTTTAATTCAAGCTAATTCAAGTCGGTTGAAAGAAGCTTGATTGTCACAAAAATTTGCCAAATGATTAAATGCTTTGAGTTCTGAATCCAGATGTTTAGGTGCCAAACATTCACAAATCTTTGTGTCTGCTGATTTTCCCATTGTAGCCAGGATCTGTAAGTATTTGGACAATGACACATTTTGTGTAGTTTTGGTTCTCCACGCCACCACAGTGGATTTTAAATCAAGAAAACAAGAGCAGACTTTCAGCTTTAATTTAAGAGTTTTAAGAAAAGTACTCCGTCAGCTGTTTAGTACCCTTAAAGTTTTTGATGCTTCTCTCATAGGTTAATATGTTTTTGCAGCCTAACGACAGCCTCCCTCTTTTGTATCGACATCTCTCTGGAGCTCACACAGAAAGTGAACAGCTGCCAAATGCAAGCTCAACACTTTGAATCGTCACATCATTTCCATGTTTAATTTGTCTCAGCATAACCAGGGAAACCCGTCTCACCTGTCGTTTGTCACTCACTTGCCAGATTCCTTTTAACCATCTCACAAAAATGCTAATTCAACACTTTTGTTAAACCCCTCGAATTAAAGCTGAGCTCTGCACTTCGATCAAATCTTGTTTGTATGATTTAAAATCCACTCTTGTTGGTACGCAGGCAAAATTATAAAAGTGTCACCTGATCCTGAGTTTTAAGTTTATGGACAAATATTCTCCATTTTGGCTTTTAGGTTCTTTATTGTTTAAATGATCATCTTTTTGTATTTTCTTAGTATTCTGAGCCTTTAATTAATTATCTCAGTTAGGGCTTGTATTTGAATTTACTGGTTCCTAAGTGTTTCCCTCTGTGTTCTGTCTTCTCCTCGTATTAAGTTTACTTTTGTGTTTGAGTTTCTTGGTTACGATATTCTTTCCTACTTCCTGGTTTACTTTGCTAGTTACTTATCTTCTGTCTCTTGTACTCAGTTTTACTTCCTGCCCTGTGACTGTGATGATTGTGGGCACCTCTGTCTCATTTCCTTAAATAGCCCTTAGTGTATGAGTACAAATAGAGCTGTCACCCCTCAGTATGGTGGCCCTAAGAGAAGAAATGCACTGCAACATAAAGTAATAACCAATAGAAATATTTTACAAAAACACAAGTATTTTTGCGGAGACAATAACAGGACAGAACAGCTGCTGAAGTGACCGAAACCTAAACACGGGAAAGAGTCCACTGAGGAAAAGATTCAGATAATATGTGCTATAATCTCACAACTCTGTAGACACATGTTAGCTATTAGCCATTTACTGCAACACGCCACTGTATCTGTATCCCTGTTATGCCGCCTGTTCACCCTAGTTATTTGTCCTTGTGTCACAACTACTGCTGGATTTATGTTATTTTATTGACTTAATTACTGGAAGCAAAAACCTTATTCCAAACTCATCACGTACGGACACCTACCGGTACAAACAAAATAAACAAATAAAATTTAACCATCTTTTAAAAAAAACAAAAAAACAAAAACAAGCCAAGTAGTTCTTGGAGCCTAAACTTAAGGCCAATCGGCAACAAAGGCACTGCCTACAGCTACAACATGTCAGTGTGGGTTCTCTGTGGATCACTAATGGAATACTAATACAGTACAATGCTTGGATCTGGAACTGTGTGCAGTCGTCCAAAAGGCCATCAGCATGTGGCCAAACAGCAGCGACACAATGCACAGACCAGTTGTTGATGGGGTGAAAAGTTTTCCTGAACAGGAAAGTGAACCTCAAAAGACAAATTTAACAAGAGGAGAAATAAACCCACGCAACAGTTCTACTACCATAAAAAGAAATTCTTTATAAATTATGACTTCTGTATAAATGAACAAGAGTAGCCTACATATTCCACATATTTTTGTAGCAACAACAAGAAGACACAGGACTACAAAACTCTTCATAGCATTAATATACAACCACGGAGGGACATTTACATCAACACCACCTGTCCAACCTGCTTTTTTAAAGGAAGACTCTTATTGGCCGTCATTCAATAGTGCTACAGCAGTAGCAACACCAGCAGTATCTGACAGTATGGCAAAATTTAACATCTTTGAATGAGGATGTGCTGAATGCAGTAGGAGCAGAGGACGCCTTCAGATCATCTTGTGCTGTATCTTTTTCTGTATTGATTTATCAAATTGTTTTCTATTTAATTCCTGTCTGATACTGTGATAATGCCACAAATAAAGAGGGTGAAGCACAGAGCAGAGAAGGTTAAAAAACCTGCTTTAATCTAATCTGCTCTTTCAATCCCTTTTATTCTCTTATTGTAATTATGTGTGACAATTGGCCTTTAGGGACGAGACAAGTCTCCTTTAGTGACATTTGCTGTTTGGAAGGTGGCAGGGGAGGGTGACAGAGCAGAAAGACAGACATACAAACCACCGGGAAATCTCGGCAGGGAGAGAGAAAACGAAGTGTGTTTGAATGACGCGCAGAAATGGATGTAAAAATGGGCTTCTGAGAGATTATGAATTTACATATCTTAATAGAGAAATGCATGGTGTGGCTTCTCACCCCCAAAAAGGGAAGAAGCTGAAAAGCTCATCTTTGTCGAATGTGTTTCACCCGTGTGTATTTGTGACAAATTTAGGATGGTGCAACGTGGACCCATGACGCTTCTGTGTTTTAATGATCACTCTACTCTTCAGTTGTTATCCGTGTTCAGAACTGTTTGGATGATTTCGCACTAAATGTCATTTTTCTTTCTAGCCTTTCTGAAGAGCTTTTCACTCAGAATTTGCAGCGGCTCACGGTGGAGGTGGGAGGGGAGGTTGCAGTTCAGCTCCGACCCAGCTTGTTTTTGCCCAAACTGAAGAGTTTTGTTCTGAAATATTCACAATTAATATTTAAAAGGTGACACACATTGTGGATTTCGAAAATATCACAATGCTTTTAGAGAGACCCGTGAGCACCTGGTTCCAGACCTCTCAACTGCCGCCTCCGCGTTTCAAATTTTGGAAGTGATTCAGAAAAGTTTGCCTTTGCTCCAGGCTGCGTCCCAGATTAGAGAAAGAATGAGCAGAACTTTAGCTTACAACTTTTTGGTAATATTACCGTGCTGTCACAAAGTCACCGAAGTTTAGATTAATTTTGTTCCAGATTTCTAGTTTGCACGTCAATGAGTCACGTTACCATGGTTACACAAAAAACAGGGGTTAAAAAAAGGAGTGAAGGAATGTTAACTTCAAAAGAATGTCTGTTAAGAAGTCTAGTCAATGATGACGTTTTACTGTACAATCTAGGTAAAATGTCCCAAAACACTGGGAGTGTGTGTTGCTTTCAAACCAGTATATACCTTCAGTATTGATGGTGCCTTTTGAGATGTGGAAGCCGACAATTCCAGTGTCACTAATGCAACCCCGTACCATCAGAGACATGCAGGCTTTTGAACTGAGTCCTGATGACGTCTCCTTTCTCTTTATTTCAGAGAACAAAACATCCATTATCATTAAAAAATAATAATAATTCATTTGTCTGATCAGAGAAGAGTTTTCCTTCTCCTGGATCATCTTTATATATTTCTTATTTCCACGATAGTGCTTTAACCTGCATTTGTGGATGGCACACTGAACTGTTCAGTTTCTGGAAGTGTTCCTGAGTGGATTCCATGATCCATGTTCCATCATAGCTGGTTTTAATGCAATGCCCCCAAAGGACCCGAGAATCACAGACATACAGTACTGATTTTCAGCTGATGAACATTATTCTGAAATTGTTCCACAGTTTGCAGATTTATAGCTTCTGAGAAACTTTCTCTGTGATAGACATTTTCTTTTATACCAAGTCATGTAAATGACCTGTTGCCAATTAACCAAATTAGTTATAAACTGTTCCTCCAGCTGTTTCTTTCAAGTATCACTTACTTTTCCAGCTTTTTGTTACCCTCATCCCAGCTTTTTAAGATGTGTTGCTGCCATCAAACTCAAAAGGATCGAATTTCTTTCATGAAACAGTAAAATGCGTCAGTTTAAATGTTTTCTGCATTTATAAAGAAATAGATCTTTAAATCTTGTATGTAAAATATTACCACATTCTAGCAGTTCATTGTATTATTTATAGAAATTTGACAGTCATGTGACGGCTTTGACTAGGTGTTTTCTGTTTTCTTTGGAGGTGGTACTGTAGCTCAGCCTCTCTCCTGACATTTATGGTTTTGCCAGTTTTGTCTTGGTCTTTAAAATCTACTGAATCCCACTGTCACATCACGTGAGCACAAAAGAAATGTCAGGTCTGGAAATCCAAACGCTCAAAACGTCTTTTCTCTTGTATATCTCACAGTTTTTATTTACAATTCCAAATCAAAAAATTGCCTCACAAAATGATTTTGGCTCCTGTCTCTGTGGTTCGAAACAAATAAAACACAGAAAGTCAAACGTTTAATCCTATTCCTATTTTATTCTTCTTAAACTCATAATTCACTCTGAAAATAACTGCAGAACATCTAAAGATCACATTTTTGTATCATCCAAAGCGACTGTTACGAGGTAATTTGACATCAGAGTGACCAACCTGAATTCTTTTTACCTGAAACATTAGCATGGATAAGATCAGTGCACTTTTAACAACTTCATAAAATTCATTTTATTCTTCCACTCCTCTTTACTCTATTAATTTGGAAAATACCACAATGAGGAGAGAAAATGTGGCACCAAGAGCTGCAGGAAAAAGGAAAAAAAAGCGATAAAGGGCCGTGAAGAGCCAGAGTTGAATGTCAGGAGGTTTTGGATGGATAATGGAGAAGTCAAAAGGAGAATAAAGTGTTGATGAGAAGAACAGAAAAAGACAGAGGAAAGACTCTTCTGCCAATCAGTACTATAATCACACTTTTCCAATTTCCTCTTTATGTTACAAAGACTACCACCCAGCTATAGGTAAGACTGCCTCAGTATTTAAGTGTGTGTGTGTGAGACAGAGAGTGAGAGTGTGTGTCAGTGTGAAGGGCAGCTAGGCGTAAAATTGAGTCCAGATTCATTAGGTTCTGTGAGCTGAGCTGCAGTTGGTTTAAGTGATACATTTCCTCTGGAAGTGGAGGTGTGGAGGTGTGTGGGTGGACGGGTGTGCGGTGGTGGGGTCAGTTATACGTCATGGGTCTCTCTCTCTCTCTTTCTGTCTCACACCTGTGCACAGACACACATAAACAGACCTGCGTATCCGCACACAGACAGTTTAGAGGCCTTTATTCTATTTTCTCCCACCTCTGTCTAAGCGGTGAGTGACACTGTAAATCTGAGCCAATTTCCTCCTCTAATCATCATTAAAAAGCGCAAATTACTCCACTCTCCATTAAACACTCCCACATGCCTGCTGCTATTACGAGCGGTGCAGCCTTTTCCATACGTGCCAGACTGAGGCCAGCCTTCTGCGTAGCTTTGTTCTAACCTCGCTTTATTCATGAGATAAGCACACCAGCATATGTCAAACAGAAAACATGCTGTACTGTGTTTTACCAAAACAGCAGGACTGAACATTTCAATCTCCCATCCATGCAAGCAAAATAATTTTGGAATAAAGATTGTTGTGCTTCTTCTAATGCAAAATAGTCCCTTGGGGCAGATGCAAAATGGGTACAATATTATAGAAAAAGATGAGAAAAGTTGTCCTAACAACTAGAGGCACATTCGTCTGAGGTGATGCTGCGGAGAAGCTAATCTCAAGACCTAACGTGCCACACAATAGACCCTGATTCATCACAGGGCAAAATTTAAAGCAACGTGGAGCTTTGCAGTTCACGAGTGAGTCTTCTGAGTCGTATGCACACTCAAAGCTGAAAACAAACAACAAACAAAACTTTGACTTCACGAATAGTTGCATGTACAAGCTGTTAAACTGTGATATAAACAACTCTTAATTTAACTTGCACTTACTGACCATTTCATTAGGTACACATGTTCAACGGTTTGTGAATGCACATAGTCTCAAAAAATGTCAGTCTGCTGAAATTCAAATTGAGCATCTGAAAGGCTGCTTAGATCATCTGAGCATTTCTATATATTTTTTCCTATATAACTATTTCTAAGATATAATGTAGTGGCATGTTGTCAGGCATGCAAGGAGTGCTTGTTTAGTAAAATCTAAAAATAGACATCAGTAGTTTCATTCTACATGTACAATGACAATAAAGCACTATTCTATTCAATAAAAATGCACCGATCTCTTTCGTTTTAATCTCAGATAGCCTTCTATCATAAAGCATATTATCTGCTTGCATTCATTAAATAAATTATTGCCATCTTGTGGACATAGTTGGCAACTGTCTCTGGAAGCAGGATTAACTCTGCTTGACTCAACTCTCATTGGAAATCCTAGTAGATCTCAATTTCATGGACAGGTGTTTGTCTGCCTTGAGCTTGTAAATCTGAGAGGTCAGGAGCCTCTTTCTAGTTGTTTGTGCACATTCTCTTTGGCAGGAAATTGATGGGAGACTAGCATGCTAGAAGAGCTGCAGCTGGCTCAGGTTTGAAAACTCTGAGCTCAGGAAACAGAGTTATTTTGCTCTAACGTGTTGTGTACATTAGTCAGAGTATAGTGTCAAAGTTTTTACTCCTTTAACACATTAATGAGGAGAGAAAGAAAGCCTTGATAATGGTGAGGGGAGATCGTCGCTTACAATGTGTGGATTAATAAAACATGCAAGTTGAACTCATACAGGCTGCACTGGCACTTTTAGATTAGTATCTCTGAGAAATCACTTGGTTGAATGAACATACAAAGATCAACCAGTTGTTTTGCTAATGCACTGCTTTCACTTTGTTTTAATATACTTTTTTTTAAAATCAAGGTTTAGGCCTGTTTTTATGAGAACATTAAATGCTGTTTATTCAGAGCTCTGTGGTCCTTACTGAACAGCCACACTACAAACACGATACGATGCATGGCTGTAGTATAACAGTTACACTGGTTAAAAATTAAACATCAACTGCAAATACTCCTGCAGCAGCCAGAAATTTGGTGAGAACAGACAACTGTTGGTGTGATTATTCAGAAGTAGAAGAAATATAAAATGACCATCAAGTCCCCTCAGTCTGAGCGCCATGCAAGAGCTTGCCTGAGAAAGGTGGTGATCTTTGTACAGTCCCCAAGAATAACATTGTAACATACTGCGCCTTAATGGAGTGAATGGACTAAAATCTTACAGCACCTGCAAAATCCCCCTGCTCAAGAACACACATGTAGGCCTGTCTTAAGTTTGCCAGTGAACATCTAAACAATTCAAAGAAGGCTTGGGACAAAGAGCTGTGGCCAGATTAAACCAAATTTGAAACCTTTGGTATCCACTGAGTCTGCAGTGTTTTGAAGAAGAAAAATGGGACAATGGATGCGCCCATGTACCATGAAATCTTGGACAAGAACCTTCCATTGTCATGTCTTCCAGCATGACAATGACCCAAAACATCCCACCAAGGCAACAAAGGGGTGGCTAGAGATTAAACACATTAAGGTCATGGAGTGGCGTAGTTAGCCTCCAGACCTCAATCCTAAAGAAAATCTGTGGGAAAAGCTGAAGTTTCCTGAAATTGACAGAATTTAGGCAGTTTACATAAAGAGTGGGCCAAAATCCCTCCTGAAATGCGAGCTACAGGACACATCTTCCTGCTGTGCTTGCCAAAAAGTGCTTCTCCATTAGGTACCAAGTCATGTTTTACTTGAGGATCAAATACTTACATTCTAATATATATACTAATACCTTCACTCAATGACACACAAATTAATTCATTAACTGTTTTCTTGAAATTCTTTGTCCAATTAAAATTAATGTACTGTAGAAATTGGAGACTGTTCATTTCTTTGTTAGTGAGCAAACAAATTCAGCAGGGAATAAAATAATAAATTTATTCAGCTTTTCTGTGATGGAAATTTGTAAAGAAGAACAAAAGCAAGCAAAAAAAAAAACGGCTATATGAATGGGCAAGGTGTTTCGGTTCTTGGAAATGAGCAGTTGTACGTTGGCTTTGTCAAGGTAAGCTTTCATACAACCATATGTACGAGTGTAACCTCCAAAGACACGTCAACAAGAAAGAATCACTGCTGCTGCTAACAGCCAAATTCAGGAAATTAACCTGATGCTTCTGTACAAAACAAAAAATATTTCACACTTTGTTTTTTGAGTGTATATTTGGCCCTGTAATTATCATTTGTGTTTCCAAAAGCTTGTTTTCACTTGACGTGTCAAAAGGTCAAGGAGGAATTTAACAAGCAAGCCCTCACATGCTCTGAGTAGCAGTCACAACAAGATTATTGAAGTTTAGCTTAAAACTTCTAACATTTAACAGACCATGCAATCTAATTTGCCCCAGTGGTATATCAGACTGATCTTCCAGTGGTTGACTGGCAATGCGTTACCTGCAGGGATCACATGGCAAAGTGTGCAAATTTTTCCAAAAATGTGTTGCATGTGGAGAAGAAATTTGCACTGTTTTAGATCACTTTTTCTTTTAGAAGATAAATACATGTTTTTTGTGCTATCTTGCAAATATGAAAACACGCTGAAAATAACTTGGATAATATTTGATCCCAAGCAGAGCACTACTGAGACTTCACTTCTGCAAATAATTTCTTCAACTCCAGGAAGTGCCGGTATCTCACTGGCATAGTTTTAGGGATAGCCTGCAGTTGAGGATGATGGGATTTCGTTATTGAATATTGTATGTATGACAGTCTCATTTCTTGCCTGTGGCCTGAGTACAGCGCTTGCAATATTCTCGCCCACAAAATTCATTTTAGTCTGACGTTTTAGGCCCAAATATAGCTTCTGTATTTTATTGGTGATCCTAGACTGAAATATTAACGTGCTAAAGGGTGTGCTGTTTTTGGACCATTAATAGAGGAAAAGGCGGCCCAGTGCAGGCGGTCTCTGTTTATATAAACCACAAGTGTGTTATAATCAACTCCTCTCTCCTGATTCTGAACTGTGGGCTGTGGGCTCACTGTGCCACGGCCAAATGGCTTCTTTGGTCATGCTCTTCTGCTACAGGGGGGATTCAGTTCTGAGTTAGCCGGTAGCTGCAGACCTGTGCGGGATAACTTGCATATCGTTCTCTAAATGATTCAGTGTTTATTAAAAGCAGCAGGGAAAAGGAATCAAAATAACAGACTTCATTTTTTGCAAGTGCATACTGGTTAACAACGGTGCACTCTGTGTGCTTTTCCTTCTTTATGTACAGGGCTAAATGAGTGAATCTATGGCCCTCTTGAAAACAGATGACTCTGACATGTGCCATATTGAAGACTGAGGTGTTAAAGACACACCTCCACTCACCCCCTGACACATTAACTCCTCTCGGAGAGCCATAAAGGAGCATTTAACCCTTAATGGAGAGAACCCTGGTGAGCAGAGTCCAGCTGTCCCGTCATTAGCCCGTGTTTGTTTTCACAGTTTGTTTGTTTGTTTATTGCCGTGTTTTTGCACCTGCAGCACAGCCGTGCAGGGTCGTGAGAAAGGCTCACGGTGTCAGGAGAGTACACGGTCACGATGATGTGAAACAGGAGACTTTAGAGTCACCACTGACTAGATAACCTAGCATTTCAATCAGCGTCTTCTTGATTTTGCAATGTATGATGTGGAAAGGCCGCCACAGATCTCCGTATATTGGTATCTGCGTTGTTGTGTTATAACATAAAAAAAAAAAGAAATAAAACATATTAAATCAACACAATATCATGGGAAAAACATGGCTCGGAAATGTGAAACAATACACTAAAGAATGAATTTAGTTAAATAGAAAAAACAAGCACAAAAAAGTCAAGAGCTCAGTAATATGAATGAGGTTAAATGCAATGAATCGAATGCACGCATTGTGGCGTGAGGGTCCAATTGTTTTTGTTGTTGCTTCTTGAGGCAGCGGATGTTCAACAGATGTTAGATGTTAGTACGCCGGGTGGTCAGGATCTATTAATTATCCACTGAACACAGTCACAGTCATTCTGAGGACCTCTGCACCAGCTGATGGAGGGATCCAAATGGTGCATTGAGTCAAACTGGTTTCAAACAGCCACAGCAACAAATCCCCTCAGTAAGTAATACTCAGGCAAAAGAAATCTTCCTTCCCAGTACCAAGTTTAAGATTACACCACTTCACAACTAATGAAATCCTGTTGTGTTTTCTCATATTGGTTGGATTAAAGTCTCTGTTCGCCTAACCCACGTGATCTGGGAACTGTTCACGTCTCACGACAACGCCGCATCGCTTCATGAAGTCTGTCAAATTGTACTCGCTGTGTTCTCTCATGTCTTCATCAGATCCACACTCGTCCATATTATTGTCCAAACACATCACATGCCCGATGGTGAAAAGTGTGAGAGAAGAGCTACACAGCAACTTCAACTTTATGTCAAAAAAAAGGAAAAAACAAGATGGACGACATAGTGACCGCTCTACATGAATCAGGGGAGATTATACATTTGAGTGTAGTTATTTTACAAGCAGTGTTACTGTATGTGCTTTAATTATTCCCGTTCTCTGAGTTAAACAACCTCACAAGAGACAGAGAGGTCTGTCTTTTGAGACTTACAAAACAAACTTGATGCTTTAGTCAGTATGACCCCGGATCAGTGTCAGATTCCTGTAGACTCTGTAGGAGGAGTTGACCCCTGCTGGCCATTTCAAACAATGCAAAGTTTAAGGCACTTCTGCACTGGTTTCACTTTTCAGACCTGGAAACTATGGTTATCTAAGATTCTCTCTCATCTCTCCATTGGGCATGATGCCTGTTTGGGCGTAATCCTGGCCATAGTTAACAGTGACCTAAGTTATGAATAAAACTGTAGAAGAGCTTTATAAAGTCCATAACCTACTGCGAAGCTGTACTTATATTAACAGTATTGCACAGCCACTAACATCAACATGCAAACTTTTCATTAGCACATGTATGCTGTGTGTGTGGATTTAATACTTTACATGCATTCTAAGACTGTTAAATTGATAACATTTGATAGTTAATACAATACAGGACACAGCTGAGACTGACAGTGAAGGTACGTGGTCAAAAACCCAAATACCTAATATAATGTTAAAGGATCCCACTATCCCGAGGGAAACATGAATCTACAAACTTCATAGTAACCCATCCAATGATTACTAGTTAGATATTTAGCCTTCAGACAAAAATCAGAGGAAATCATAAGTCCTGTTATATATTATGTTAGTCCTTCCTGAAGCGATTAAGATGTTTCTAAGACTTAAGGATGTCTACAGGGTATCCACACTGCTCGCCTATCGTTTTTGTGTTGACAGTATGATTATTAGCTCATTTTTACCGCCCCGGTTTGCACTCGCTCACTTCAAAACTGAGAAAATCTTAATTTGAGATCGTCCCACGTTGCGTTGCTTGTTGTTATCTCACCCGTCATCACTTGAAGCTTCTGAGATTCACTGACTTTCAGTGGTCTCATAAATCACCTCTACTGTGGATGTCCCTTTAAGCCATAGGTGTCAAACTCTGGCCCGCGGGCCAAATTTGGCCCGCAGCCTAATTACATTTGACCCGCGAAGCCATACCAAATTACTATTAGAGCTGGCCTAATGGTATTATACAGCTAATATATATATTGTTTAGTATTAAGCTTTGCTTGTTCCATATTCAGTTTTTCAGCAAAACTTGTTTGAGTCCATAAGAAAAGATTCATTCTTATATCTAGAGGAAGATTTTTTTTCCAATAAATATTAATGTTAGCCCGCGACTTTGTTCCAGTTTTGAATTTTGGCCCACTGTGTATTTGAGTTTGACACCCCTGCTTTAAGGCATTGATCACCATTAAATTGCTGTTGACCAGTTTGTTAGCATGTGTAATACTATGGTGGCTTGCCTGCATTTAGGTTTTCTTGCACTGAAGTAAGAAGCGCTTAACTTTGTCAAATCCAAGAGGCAAAAGAACAAATAAACACTGCAGTGTGTAACCCTCCAGGTTGCAGGTCACGATGGTGCTTTGAGGGTCTCCCATTAAGAAACAGTACGTTCAGTGTGTGTGTGCGTGCATGTGTTTGTGCAACACAGGGAGGTTAGGTTAGAGAGAAGATTAAGAAGTTCTAATCTCTTCTAGGTTGGTGGCAAGGCACAGTGTGTGTGTGTGTGTGTGTGTGTGTGTGTGTGTGTGTGTGTGTGTGTGTGTGTGCATTGATAACAGCTACTACTGGATAAGGAGAAGCTCGTCCCTCTGGTATGTCTTGATGGGCTACGTGCATGTGTGAGTACTATAGCTAGCATCTGAAGCGCAGAACCGCAGGCTGACGCCGTGACAGAGAAGCAACATGACACGACAATAACGCGACGGGCAAAGGATGACTTGTTTCTCCCCTCTCCTCCCCTGTCCTTACTCCTTACTCCCCTCCTCCCCCTGTAATCACTCCCCTCTGTATCCTCCGTATATAATTTAGTAGCAATTCTGCTCTTCTATTCCCTCTGTCGCCCCTCCTCATGGAGAGACACAATGAGATATGACATTTCATTTGAGTTTCCCACCCGCCCGGCACCCTCGCTCCAAGAAATAAATAAATATTTCATTAGCAGCCTGAGCGAGAGAGGAAATAAAGATGCGCATGCACGTGCGCAACGCGGGACAACACAAACACGCGGGCGGACAAAAAAAAACGGGGAAGGGAGAAAAAGCAATATAAACGCATTTGCACATTCATGCTCACATACAGGCCTCGGTCATTACACAAGCGGCACCTCGACACCCCACTTGCACACACGTACGCACAAGCACATGGCGTTTGGTTCGTGGAGGACCAGTGCAAACATGCTTTATGTGGACTGCGATAATGCAATCTCTGGCTTGAAATAGACAAGATAGATAAGTAATGAAGATAATGTATCTCCCTCTGTACCTCCTATCATCCCGCCTCTCTCGTTAGACTTCTTTATCATCTCCCTCCCTCGCCCGCGTTCTCTCTCAATCTCTCTCAGGTCTTACCTAGAGACTCTTGGCTTTATTGTCTTAATTAAAACAGAGCCTGTTTAATTATTTTAATCCACACTACTGCACAACAGGGACTCCTGAGGAGAGGGAGTGCTGCAGAGAAGAAGGAGGTGGTGGAAAAAAAAGGAGGGGAGGGGGTAGCCCTGACATTTCAAATTAAGCTCTTCAAGTTCAAAAGCAAGAGTTCTTATCGCTTTTCCTCTCATTCATTTTCCCATTTCTGCCCTCCTCTCCCTCCATCTCTCCACGAGTCTGGCCTGTTCTTACTGATCTCCTCGTCCACCGCCACCGCTCTCCATCCTCCTCCTCTTTCCCTCTCTCTCTCCGTTGCCTTCCTTGTTCCTTTCGTCGTCCTCCTCCTCTTCACTACCTTTGAGAGATTAGCAGTTTGAAGAACAGCCTTGTTGAGAACCGTTTTCAAGTCCAGGACTTCAAACGAATCTGTGATTATTACAATACTGCGTGGAGTCACGTGTGCATCTTAAAAAAAAAAACGCTTTTCTTATCTTAATACACACCCACACGCATGCAGATACCCTCACATACCAAAACCATAATTCACACTCGAGGGTGCAATCACACCGAGTGTGTTTTAAGTGGTTTATTTGAGCTCTCGAAGGTTTATGTGCCTACTTTTGTTTGCTTGGGTAAGTGAGAACAATACTGCGTGAGACCTGGGTCAAAACATGACAGCACTGTGGTCACAGTCATGTAAGCACATTTAAAGGGACACTTCACCTCAGAGTGAAATCTGTTTTTTCTGGCCAGTAAAACTGTTTAGGTGTGACTCGGCCAGTTTGCCGTTATCAGTAGATGTCGACCTTCCAAACCCAGTCACGGCATGGCTGCCTCTCCCTGAGCTCGGCTCTGCTGGAGGAGGGAGTTTTTCCTTCCCACTGTCACCAAGAGCTTGCTCATGTGAGGGGTCGCTTGGTTGTTGGTGTTTCTTTGTAGTATTGTAGAGCATTATGGAATTTATGGAATAAAAGGAACTTAAGAAATAATTCGATTCATGTGAAAAACAAAAATGAACTACAAGTATCACATTTGATTTGCTGTGTAAGTAATGAAGTCGCTAACCTCATTCTGAACAACACCTCATGATACCTCATCTGCAGCTACAACATGCTCTTCATTTTCTTATTTACATGTTTTATCGGCTGTTTGCTTTGTATGGACAGCAAAGGAAGACTTTACCTGGCTTCCTCTTTTTGCCGTCCCAATCAGAAGCCTTTCTTGAGGCTGAAGATTTTGATGTTCAACTGATCAATATCCACACAACAGTTTTCTTGTCAAGTGGAAAAGATGTTTCACTGATTTCTGGAGAGTGGAATCATTGGTCACCTGATTCATTTCATTATTAGAGTTATGTCATTATGATTGAAGGACACTGATTGGCTAAATTTAGTTGCACCTCAACATTGACTACAATTTTGTACTGAATTGTTATGTATGCTGGATATTTAAGATAAATATAAATAAGTAGCCATTACCTAGTTATTAGACAACTTATAGCTAACAACTTGCAATTAGCTATATAATAAATTAGCTAATAGCCTCAGAGTAAAGCGTTGCATTATTATTAATCTCTGAATCTCCTCCACAGCCTGTCTCCCTCCCCTCACCCATAAGGCTGCCCCTGCCTGAGCCTGGTTCTGCCAGAGGTTTCTTCCTGTTAAAAGGGAGTTTTCTTTCCCACTTTTGCCAAGCTGTCACCTGATTCTTGGGGTTTTCTCTCCATTGTTGTAGGACCTTTACCTTGCAACAATATGTTTCTTAAGGAAATTGTTGTTGTGATTTGTTGATATATAAAAAAGACTGAAAAACTCAACTAAATTACATGCAAAGTCCGCGGCCACGTACATCTTTTAAATACAGTCTATGGTTTCACTGAGGCTTGGTTAGATTTATGTTAACAATCTCTCTTTGCTAGTAATTACAAGGGAATGCATTGGAACATTTCATCCTTATTTCAGGAAAGTAGTTTCTGGCAGGGAACTAGCTGCTTCATTCATGCTTCACCCTCACTATTCATCAGCTGTCTGCCTACCAGCTGGCTGGTCGTACAGCGGGGATTTTACTGTATAAGCATTAACTGTTATGACACAGTCATGCCAACTCCATTTGCTGCCACAGCTCAAAGCTGCTGCTCTCGCTGATTTCTAGTAATGTTCCCGTGTGTGTTTATACAAGACTGAATGTCTTCTGCCATTTACCATAATTCTGTGATGTAACAATCTGTCTCAGACTGAACTGTGGCTGTTATTCTGGGAATTTCCAATCAATTCGATAACTCAAATGTCAGTTAGACGACGTCCCAGGCAGTATGGTGAGCACATACTTTTTTCCTTTTGGCTCTGCCCCAATAAAGAGGGGTTTTTTCACAGTATTACCTAATGTCTCGGAGAAACTGAGGATGTCCACGCACAGATATACAAACAAGCTTCATTATACTAAGCCGACTTTGTCAGTCTCCATCAGAGAGTGTGGGAGACAGTCTGAAGAGTTTTGTTCCCCGTGGACCGCAGAAAAGAGGGAGATGGAGAGGGTTGGGGGGTGGAGCGGTGATGAAAACCAGCGACAAATAGGAAATGGCAAGGATGGAGGGGCAAGTGCAACGGAGAGGGTACATTACATAATTTGTGTTCCCTCTTCTGTCTTTCTCCCTATTCGCTGTCTGATTAGTGTGACCTTGGTGCAGCCGCAGCTCACCTGCTCCTGTTGAACTCTGGGTAATGAAGCCAGCGTTTACAAATTGAGAAATAAACACCTGGCTCCCTGGGAATGGTAATAAGCTCTCTCTCTTGCTCTCTATCTTTATCTCTGCTCCATGCCCATTCACATTTCTGTCCTCCTCCCTTTATCCTCCTCCTTTATCTCGCTCTCTCACTTACATTTCGCTCCCCTTTTCTCTTCCATTTCCTCTCCGCCTTCCTCCTCCTCCTCCTCCCTCTCTCTATCTGATTCAGCAAGGAGTCTAAACTACCCAGATTTCCAGTTTACCTTCTGATTAAGGAGTGAGTTGAGCGTTTCTATTCCCTCTGTCTCCCTCCTCCGTTCCATCCCTCATTCATGTGCTGCCACGGTAACTAGCCTATTATCTGACAGTTCCACTCCACTGACCTGCCCAATAACAGCTTTCACATCCCTATAAATGCCCTGGAGAGAGCAGGAGAGAGAGAGGAAGACACAAGAAGGGGGAAAAGGTTGTGTGTGTGTGTGTGTGTGTGTGTGTGTGTGTGTGTGTGTGTGTGTGTGTGTGTGTGTGTGTGTGTGTGTGCGCATCAACGTATAAACCCTGGAGATTGCTCCGTGTTATAAACATTTACACCGGGCTAACAGATCATCTCCGAGATCCGGGATTGGTCCAACTCCCCCCGCCCGCCCCCCCGGCGAATTGAAAGCCCAAGATTAGCGAGATGATAGCTTTTCAGATTGGTGAGGAAACAGAGAAATGAGTTTCACCGACTGAGTTTACGGAGGATAGATTGGGACAGTTAAACGGTGGATAAATTGATGGTTCCCTCATTGTCTCTCCGACAGTATAGTGGCTAAATCTATTAACCATCAGCAACCCATCTTGGCGGCGATAGAAAGGAGATACAACAGACGAGAAGAGCAGGGGACCATGAAGGAAAGGTTTGAACAGGAAAAGTAAAAATACTTGAGGAGGGATAAGGAAGGTTAGAATAATAGAAGGCATGCTGTTAAAAGATATTTGACACTATTATTTACTGTATTTTTTTAATGCACATATAAATACAAATATATTCATGACACATATACACATTAAAATGTGTATGGCTCTGTGAGGCTGTACTACAGTTATTTTGGTTCTAAATATTACAGGTTATATAATTTAATACCTAAACAAATGTTCAAATACCTCAGATTTGTGGGAGATTTGTTGCATTACATACATAAAAACTACACAACTACTGCATCACAAATACAAAGGGTGAAAGAGAGATTTTTCCCACCTCTGCATATCCCTAGTCTTTTGATGACTATGAAGCAGAAACTTCTAAGTTAAACCATACGGTGGCCCTGAAAGGTCAAACTTAAGAAAACGCTAGCAAATAGCACAAAACACAAGTGAAGTTGAATAAAACAGAAGAGAAATAGAAACAACAATACACCAAAAGGGCAGAAAAACACAACAGAAGTCATTATGCTACCAAATTTATGAACTACAATTCCCAGCACCACAGTGAACTGGATCACCAGTTTATGTGCGTGTACTCACCCACTACTTCATGTTACCTTCAGAACGGGCTCCATTCTTCACGGCACAGCTTCAACAAGGTGCTGGAAGCATTATTCCGAGATTTTGGTCCATACTGAGGTCATAGCATCACACAGTTGCTGTGTTACAGTTAGCGTGAACTCATTCTCATGGTCAAGAAACCTGTTTGAAATTATTTGAGCTTTGTGGCATGTTATAAAGCTGGAAGCAGCCATCAGAAGATCAGTACACAGTGGACATGGTCAGCAACAACACTCAGGTAGGTTGTGGTCTTTAAACGATGCTCAGTTGGTAATAAAGGGCTAAAATTGACAGAGAAACTATCCCCCACACCATTACACCACACTGATCTAAAGCACGACGGATCCCTGCTTTTGTTTGTTTTTTCCTCCAATTTTGATCCTACCATCCAAATGTCAGAGGAGAAATCTCATGAGACTAGAGAACATTTCCAGTTTTCTTTTGTCCAGTTTTGGTGAGCTCTAGGCTGATTGTAATGGAGCGTGTAAGAACTCTGATAAGGTCTTTTTCTCAGTAGCTAGAGTATGCTGTGATGTAATGGATTTCTGTTTGATAACAGTTATCTTTTAATTTAGGTTTATATTAAAAGTATTGTTATCCTACACTTAAATATCACACAGTTTATTTTTTACTAGCAGAGAGTAGAAAACAAGAGTTTGTCTTACACACTACTGCACATACAGTACTGTACTATTCAAACCCAACACGCACAACTAATCCTTCTTGGAAAATTAACTACATCAAGTCCTTGTCACATTAGAAAGCTGATAAATTACATTTGATAAAAGTCTTTTCTTTAGACTGGGTCAATACGCTGTCTGTGTAGTTGAGTGTGTGTGTTTCTGTGCAACACATCAAAGTCAGGGAGTTTGAAAGGAAACACTAGAGGATGAATTTAATGAGTCCATTAAACAGAGTGATTAAACAGAGTGACAGTCAAATGATGAGGATGGTTTTAATAAAAGTTATCTTCCTAATCCCACAATCTGTAACTATCTGCTCCAACTTGCTTAAGTCCACATAAGGTCTGGATTTATAGTTTTGCTATGAATCTGCAGTAACGTGAAAGAAGCCCCATCATGACTACCCCCACTGCCCAACCTATAAAGACACCGTGGAAAAACCAGAACTAGAACTACTGCCTTGCAGTCTCGTGACAACCAGTCAAACACAACTATCTGGATTTTAAAGGGGATTTAATAGGTGGTCACAAAAGATTAGTGTCACCGATTCAAAATCCAACCAAATATGGTCACAATTTCCCATTTTCTTACTGAGATATGGCATTTTTTTTCACACCTATATGTTTTTTTTTTACTTTTTATGTTTCCTATAGATTCAAAATTTATGATTAAAATGCCAAACACACATTTCATTTGATCTCTCTGTGCCCTCTGTTATTAGATAACATAATGCATAAACATAATGGAACTGATTCGTTTTATCATTTTTAATTTAACTATTATTTAACCAAAGAGTACCCTGAGATTAGGATGTCTTTTTCAAGGGAGACCTGCAACACCATTACAATGTTGCAAGATAAAAGTCAATGATGTAAATGTACATGTACATTGTAAATGGATGGAAAATCCTACCCACTCCATTGCAGTATCACTTTCTCCCGAGGGTTTCTGAAGACAGTGGTGTGTGTGTGTGTGTGTGTGGTGTGTGGACCCGAGGAAGAGAAGGAGAGCAGAGATCACGATGTCTGGGATGTTTTTGAGACGCTCTGAGATGAAAAAGGTGAGAAGGGCCACAGGAATGGTTTCCCATGATCCCGCCTGACCTGACCTGGGCTCGACTGGTGGTGATGGTGCGTGCGTGAGTGTGTGAGCATGTTGGGTGGTGCTAGCTTTTCGTCCGACTCACTACTGTAAACAGCGTTACTTCTGGGCAGAGGGTAGAATCCACTTTAAAAATAAAGTGTCTTTTCCCACATCTGCACACATTATGTGGACACCGCTGAGGCGACGTCTGTTTTCAGCTTCAGAGCATTAGAGCATCATCAGTCAAACACCAAAACATTCACAGTTCAGGAGCGCCCAATCTAATCTGTGACCGTGTGCATGTGTGCGCATTTGAGTGTGTTAAAGAGGCAATGATAGCTCAGCGAGGATAATAAACCCTGAACCAATCACATATCAGTTTCATCAGGGGAGTTTCCAACATCCCTCGCTCTAATTGGTTATCATGTAATCCAGTGTCCCTAAAGACCTGCCTGTCTTTCTAGCCATCCTTTGCTCCCTCTTTCTCACTCTCACCATCTCTCCTTCTGCTGAGCTGTCGGTGCAGCTCACTTCATCCCACTTTTCTAAACCGTCCTCCACATTTCCCCAATTTCAGTTAAACTTTTACAGCGATTTCATTTCTCTTCCCCCATTCCTACCTTCTCGAGAGCGTGAGAGGAAAAAAACGGCACCCTTCACTGTTCTTTCCCATTTTTCTCCTCCTTGATGTCACTTTCCATGCATTGATCTGCTCCCATCAATGTTTCTCCCCCATCTTTTCCATATATTACGCTTCCTCACTCCCCCCCCCCCTCTCTTTAGGGGGAGTCATTGAGTGTGTAATCGCTTGGTTACGGTGTGTCAGTCTGCGTCTGAACCCACCATCTGTCCTCTGGGCTTGCGTCTGGGGCTGCAGACACACACTCTCTCTCTCACACACACACACGCACACATACACACAAACAGTGCAAATATACAGACTCACACCGTCGAGCCAAGCTCATTCACACCACAATATGATGACAGCTGTATCACCCACCTATTGACATGAGCTGTCAGAGGGGCAGTGAGTAACATAACACATTATGACATATCCCACACACCCAGGTGGCGACTCCAGTGTACACACATTGTGATGGGTTAGAATTGTTCTTCAGTTATGGCCTAACCTCATTTTGGTACATGGCTATAATTTGATTAAAGGATTAGGACATGTGAGGCATGAGGCCAGAAATATTTACATGTTCCCTGTTCTGAATAGGTGGTGTCCACCGTTTGCTGACTTGCAGGTTAGGATATGAACACCATTAAAGTCAGCAGTGACCTTGGAAGCTATAGTTAAGCTAGAAGCTTACATTTTTAATCAGTGAGACAGATTTTTTTTTAGTTACAGTTGTATTATTTGGGCTGATCATTCAATGAGAGGGGGTTTCACTCCCATCCAGACTGTAAAAGTGCTCGAGCTTTGACGTAATAGTGGCAATAAAGATATGAATAATAATAACAACAGTTATAACAATAATGTGTTTTTAAGTTGTCTCTTCTTATGAACATTCAAAAAACTTATGAATAAAAGCAAAGAGAGACTTATCATCAGAAGTTAGAAGCTGTTAGTTATTGTTCATCAATGTTTTATATGTGGTGTGTGTGTCTTCATGTCTACATGGAAAAGAAGTACCAGGGGAATAAAGAAATGAAAGATGAAAAATTGATGAGCAAACTAAAATCAGTGGAAATCCACCTGCAGCTGCAATCAAGCTGTATAAAAGAAGCAGTAGTACCAGTAAGCAGAGCTACAGAGGCGTCCTCCTTAAACGATGCCATAGACAGCCTAGCGCTAAAAAAACAGATGGCCAAGCAGTTTGGATTTGGCCCAGTGTTTATCAATGGAAATCAGAGTATCTGTGAGAGCTCAGACGGTGTGAAGGACGTCGCGTAAGTGAAAAACCAAGGATTGCTCCACAGCACAACACTTATCACAAAGGCAACATGAAGCTGGCTAAAGAACTTTAAAAGAAGACCATTTGCTTTTTAGAAGTAATGCAAATTCTGTAATGGGATATTACACAGAGTTGTAATCAACAACTGGTCCCATGAAACTACTTCATAGTTCAGTTTTTTAAGTAATAATTTACTTTGTTTGCAGATGGAGTTTAAAACTTTAATAGATATCTCCTTGCTACTGCTAAATGGAAATGCTTGGGATCACTGGTTCACCCCCCGTACTCGTATTAGTAGCAACACTGACTGGCAGTTTACTTTATGCATCTCCATACAAATCCTTGCATGGACCAGTAACCACTAACATACTGAGTCAGAGTCAGCCACAACACCACTCAAAGCTAATTCATAATTAGCTTATATTGTCTTATCTTGCTTCTCTGAACAGGAAGCCTGTTTTGTGGAGCAATTTATACTTCACCCAAACATTATTGTGAAACCTCCACCAGTTGTTGAGGCTACTATAATTAGTTACCTGGATGGTATATAAGGAGTTAGATAATTATTGATTTTTTTTTGTTTTATTTTGAAAAGAAACACAAACATTTCCCCCCACATAGCAAGACGTATAACCTTTGATTAGGACATCATCAACTTAGCTCAAAACTATGACATTTTGCAACAAATGATTTTACTTTGCAACAGGTCAGTAACATGATTCGGGTATAAAAAAGAGCATCTTAGAGAGTTTCAGACTGGCAGGGATTCACCATTAACAGGCAGAAGGAATCCTTTTAGGAGTTTAGGGATAACTCGCTCATCACTGGGGCAAAGGTTACAGAGGTACTGAGAAAACTCTTCAGTGGTCCGTCCCCTGGGGTGGATAAGATTTGCCCCAGGCTGTGGATGTCGTAGGGCTGTTTTTGTTGACCCGCCTGTGCAACATTGTGTGGAAGTCATGGACAGCATCAAAAATGTCTTTTGGTCTCAAACTATTCATTGATTTGTAAACCAACAGAGGAATTCAGGTAGGGAAAGCCAGGTCACTCAACACATCGGAAACTCATGTAAAGGTAAAGTGATCCAACTTCTGGTCTTCGTTACTCTACAGATGAAAAAAAAAATCAGGCTGATTTAAGTATGCACAATGTGTCTGTGTGATAATCACTCATTATTTGCAGTCATTTCAATTGCTTTTTGAATAAGTGAGGCATTACCAGGCTGTGGATTCCATCCTTTTGTGCATTTTCTGCCACTTATTCCTGCAGCCGATCCCAGGGCGAGAGGTGGTGTAGAGCCTGGACTGATCGACAGTCAGATGTTGGACAAGCATTCGTACTCACATCCAATTCAAGATCATAAACATTCTTGTCCTTGGATTGCAGGAGGCATCTAGAGTACTTAGAAAGAACCCACACAGGGCCAGCCAGAGCATGCACAGAAGGGCACCAGCCAGCAGATTTGAACCCAGGACGTTCTTGCTGTGAGGCAACAGTGCCAACCACTGTGCTCTCTGCCTGCTAGAACCATCAGCAGAAACCCCAGAGACATCATCTCACCGAACGTGTGCGTGTGCTGACTTTGTGTTTCAGATTAGAAAAGGCTTGTCAGTATGTACTAGCGTGGTTGTAGATATAGTGTTAAAGAAGTGGGCCAACACGGCTGTTTCAACAACAAAAACAGTGAAAGAACAAAAGAGAAGAAAAGATGAGAGAAAACACTATAAATTTCCATCCACTGCACAGTGAGGCAAGCTGAGAATATGTGCATAACAAACCAATTATACCTCATCACAGCTGCATGGAAGTAAAAAGGCATCAGTGCATGAAATAGTCTGTTATGATAAGAATTAAAATAGTTTATCACCATCAGATCTGGAATAGTGTGGTGTGATAAGAACTAAACAGCCAGAATATGAATGCGGTACACAACTGCATCCTTTGATACATGCCGCAGGTTTCACATCAGTGGAAACACCAGCCAGCGAGGCCCATTTAGAACACTTAAAACAGCGCTTTGATCACATTAGTTCAGAAGAAAAAGGCACAACTTTTACTGTTTAGTTTCCAAACTAATATCTCAGGCTGAAATTTGTCAGTGTTTAATTCAGCATTCAGCCCGAGTCCCTTTTTTAGTTGCACCAGAAAAGCAACAGAAACAGGAAACTGCGCGGGGACAGTGTGAACAATAAATCCTCATTCTCTGCAGGGTTTTCTAAATTTGACCCTCGTGGCAGTTCAAACGAGGTTTTTAGTATCACATACTCACTTTGGCTCGCATTTAGAGTCCACTGAAGCCACTGTTAGTCCGGTCTGATCAGAGTGGCCATTTGCTTTGGAGGTGAAAGCTACAACAACAACACAATTTTCCAGAGCCAAAATTCAAGCAGTTAAAGTCATATTTTAGAGACAGATAATAAACCCTCAGCGTTATATTAAATAAATATATTTAATGTGAGGTACGTAGCTTGTTTTTTACAACAGATAGTTTGATTTTAGTTGCTTGTTACTTATATTCAGAGCAATTGATACAAAATCTGACAAAAGAAGAATACTTGGAGTGATTTTAATCAACCTGTGAATAAATTACACAGAACAAAGGTCAAACGATCCACAGCGAAACTTGAAGTATATTCACAACCCCACTACTGTACTTATTTTTTATACTGGGACTTTCTGTTTTAGCTTCTTGTTCTTGTTCACCTTCTCTTTCTGACTTTCTTCTGATTGGCTGCCCCTCCTAGCAAAAAGCAGGTGGGCGGGGCTTCTGCACTCACAGAACAGCAATATACTCACATCAATCTACAATCTACAGTTAGACACTTCTGACACTTTAGGAACTTCATCTTTTTTTGGCATAAGCTGCTTGAACAGAAGACAAATAGTGACATCTTCCCTGAGAGGGCCGCCTCGTACAGGAGGTGCAAGGAGCACAGCGGTACAGAGGAGAGGGTGCTGGGTAATTTATGCTGACATCGAATCGCCGTCATACTGAAAATCAGTGTGAGAGACACATTAGATGTGTGTGTGTTTGTGTGCGACTGTGCGTGATAGATGGCTCCTCTCGTCCTGACAGATGCTGTAGAATCACTCAGCCACGCCAGCCCGGCTGGTTACTGGGGGCAACCCTGTAAATCTGACATTATGGGCTGTTGACAGGAGAAACGGTTGTTATCATAACCCGTAGTGAGTTACAGAAAGCACACATCCCTCAAGTTTTCAGTATGGTCGGGATATAGCGTTACGCACGCTCAAAGAGTCTGAAAATGAGAGAACGATGGAGAAATCGTTTGAGTTTACAGCTCAGTAGCATATAAAGGTGCGCGAGGTTCAACAAGGTGTGCAAATGTGTGCGTGGAGGGGTTTGAAAGAAATTATGTCTGTATGTTTTATATCTAAGCAAGACGGCTTTGATAGAGTGAAGTGATGAGTGTGGGAAACCTTGAGACGAGCAGGTCACAGGAAACAAGATATCTTACCTGCCCCTCGCTAATCCTCACCATGAAATTACCTATACACACACTCATACATGCACACACACTCGTACAT
>NW_024582614.1:336517-345253 GCF_018398535.1 Haplochromis burtoni | reverse complement strand
AACAATCTCATCTGTTATGGATCTGGATTAATTTCACGATTACGCTTCTTTTAACTCAAATACTGTCTGCACGTTCGTCATTGTCTTTCTTTCCTTGAGTCCTGCCTCCCTTTCCTCCTCAGTCTGGGTGTTCCAGTAGTAATGGGGTGTGCTGTGGGAGCAGCAGGAATGGCCATTACCATCCACGGATCACTGGCAGAGGCCTGCACACAGCGGACTCAGAAGAGAAAAGGGAGAGGGAGGTCAAAAAGGTGCCACGAATGGGGGAGGGAGGGCAGAAGAAGGGAAGGAAGGGAAAAGATGGCTTCAGGAGCAGGATATAATTTCATGCAGTTATTATAATGAAGTCATTTCCAGTCGTCACAGTGATGGAGGATTTCTAAGTAGTAGATAGATTAAACCACTTGATGGATTCGATGCAAATATAATCACACGGGCTAGCGTACTTTGTGCTGCATTTTTCTTGTTGTGACAGGATTTTGGAAGGAAATCGCGTTGAAACGCGCCTCGAACCCAAAGAATTACGAGAGCGAAAACAAGGAAAGATTTATTCCTCTCGGTAATTTTACATGTAATGTATCATATTTTATCTGTTCATCTCGTGACTGATGAAATCAGCAGATGGATGGAGGAAACATTTATAACAGGAGATAATAAAGAGTTATAAGAATTTCGCTCCAGACCGAGGGATGTTAGTGAATGATTAATAAAAGGCTCTTCCTCCACAATATTACAGTATTATCAAGCCTGCACAAGCAGATCTTTTTTTTTTGTTTTCTTTTTTTACTACAGTGTAACATGGATACATTTATATTCTGTGTGCTATGAATATAGTTCCTATATTTATTCTGCAATGATGGCTGCAGACAAAATAAAGCACGGTGAAGATTTTGTGGGAATTGTTTTGGTGCTTCAATGCAGTTAAAAAAAACCCTCTGTGGATGTGGGGAAAATGACAAAAATGTCACAATCACTAACAAAAACCACAGTTCACTTGTACTCAGAGATGACTTGGTTATATTTTGGAGGTTAAAGGTCATGGACCCAAGAAATGTTTTTGGTCACAACCTAAAAAATACAGGAGTAGAAATCATAATCACAAAGAAGATGGACAAGAGAGTGGCTCCAGAAGTAAATCCCAACAGACTCCAGTGTCAAAACACCCAACTGTACAGCAAAAAGTCAACATTGCAGTACAACAAAAAAATGGCTGTAAAGCTGTGTGGCCTTTGGTGGAGCCAGTAGCTGTATGCCAGTTATCACCTCAGCTTAGTTGAGTTACAGACATTATTTCACTGTTAATAGCCCACCTTCCACATTCTTTCCACTCAATTTGCAAATATAACTTGCTGTGCAGTGAACTACTAATTCAATTCAATTCAATAAAACTTTATTGATCCTGAAGGTTGTCCCCGAAGGAAATTGGGTACCAACCCAACCAAGAGGTCTGCACTCGAGTTTGGTGAAGGAAATTCTAAATATGTTCACACTAATTAGGCCCCAGTCTCACAAGCCTAGAAACCACTTGTTGACTGCTTGGCAAACCCTGGTCACAAGGGACACATGAGTAATTCCCCAATCAGGTTGCAAGTTGTTGCTGGAGGTTGCTTCCTGTCACTAGGTGAGATTAGTCACAAAGAGAAAATCTGCTACGACTTGGTTTGGTCGCTGTAACCAAACCCAAAGTTTGCAATGCAAAGCAGGGGTGGAGAATTTTCACCTTCAACGAAAAAATTGGGCTTTTTGGTAATGTCTTGTTGTCAGCGGTAAGATGCCGATTTCTCTTTGAAGACAAAAGCTCTTGATTTCTGGTTTGCGTTGCATTTCAGGAATCTGAAACTTCAGGTTTTGCTGCCGCTGAGGGGTTACTTAGCATGTGTTTGCAGTTTTTCATTTCCATGTGAACTATGGGCAACTGTGGCAATCTCCTAGCAACTAAAGGAAGGTTTTTGGTGTAGCATTGGTTTTTATGACTCATCATCGGTCATCAACAGTCAGCAACCACTCACCAATCGATCAGGGAACACACATTTTTCCAAGGGGTCACCAACCTGCCCGACTAGTATCTTAGCAAACATGCTCACCTCTGGCTCAAAACACAGACATAACCGCCTCCAAAATGCTAAAACTCAGGGCTTCGAAGAGGATTTCATATTCCACAGCCGATATAACTAACCAAGCTAAAATTTAACACAGATGTCTAGGAGGAAAAAATGGTGAAGCACTGACTGTTTGAATATAAAGGTCAAAGGTCAAATCTGGACATGCATGGAAGTGTCCTGCAACCTGATTAGCTGACAGGGATATACAAACAAAAGGCAGTAACTCAATGGATGTCTTGTGAGAGCAGCAAAATAAACACATCACCAAATAATCCACTAAGAATGAGCATTACATGTGAGGGACTAGCCAAAGCAGCAGACAGATCGCAAGGTTTCATTTGGTTCACTTTTGAAACTGCCTTCAGCTAAGCCTCATAATCAGATGACCAGTGGCTGCAAGGATTTCTGTGAGATGCAAACAATATATTTATGATGTTTACCTCAGGAATATCGCAATAAAGGGTGAAAATAAAAATAAAAAACAGACTTTGCAGATTACAGTCTATCTCGTAGTAACAGTTTTATTGAATGGATCAAAAGAATCCATCTGGTGTCAAAACTCCACCATCCATATACTTAGCAAACTAAACTACTTTCTACATCTTTGGAAGATAGAAATCCCATTATTGGGGTCTTTCAAACAGTGCCCTTTTTTGGTTAGTAATACTTATCTATAATGCAGTAATAAACTATTCATTAACACAGATGCTGCAATTAGTTATGGATTTAAAAAGCAAACAATTTAGAAAGACAGACACAAGAAGTATCCGAACATTCCTTCTTCCAAAATCAGAACTGTTATGAGAGGACTATGCAGTCATTGATATTCTGGTTCTCGTGCGAGCCACAGCCGTGTGGCAGGTTATACCGGTGCTGACCTTTCTGTTGTAACACCCCCAGTATAAAAGGAAGTGCCATACAAAGAGCTCTATTAACAGAGAAACCAGATATAATGGGGAAACAAGATGGGCCTTTAATGGGGACAGGCAGGACTGTCAGCATGCATAATGTAACAGTCGTGTTAAAACAACACTGGGCTCTGTGTGCTCCCCCTTTAAACACACACACACACACACACACACACACACGCCACACAGCACACACACACCACACACACACACACACACACACACACCACACACACAGACACACACACACAACACACAACACACAAGACATGGTAGCAACCCTATATGAGAAACCCAAGTTATTAATTCACACACTGGTCTTCATCTATGAAATATTCTCCATGCACAGCGCACATTTCTCTTGCAAGGATGGGAATCATTGTTGTGTGTAATTATGAAGACAATGTTCGGAGGGATTATCAAAGAAGTAAGGGGGAAGATAAGAAAGCGGCAGATGAAGAGGGTGCGGGGATGAGAAGAAAGGGAAGTAAAGACGGATAGAGAGAACGGAGGAGGTGGTGAGAACGGAGAGACGAGGATGGAGAGAGGAGGGGAAAGATTACCCCTTCTTTCTGTTTGTCGAGCTATCGTTCCCTCTCCCGTCTCTCTCTTCGCCTCTCCCTCCTCCCTTGTTCCTTCTTTCTCTGTATTAGCATGATAAAGACGTGGTGAAATAGGGCAGCCGGCAGGTCTTTGGACATGGAGACAATGCTATCGCCAGAACAGGCGTCTATACAGCGGGGGGAACAGCCACCGAGGGACCATACACCAACACACACTCGCTAACTTATGGCTGCAGACACAAACGCGCGCACACACACTCGTGATACAAGCCCATACAGATAGACAAACATGTAAACACACACAGAACAGTGGATTATAGCGCCCAGGAGGATTTAAACAATAAAGGTAACATACAACCAAAGACAGCAGTCTCCAAACTGGGATGTATAAACAGAGGAAATGCATGCAGCAGGATTGTCCCTCATGTTTTACTCATTAAGTTGGTTTGCTAAGTTAAAAATTGTGCTAATTAAAACTGCTGTCAGTGTTTTGGAGAGGCCCAAATACTTCATGTGAGTGGGAATCCCCAATAAATGTCCTTTTAAACCAGATCTGTGCTTGTTGCTTCCTTTTACAAACTTTCTTTCAAAAAGTTTTTTCAAAATGTACTATATATAATATATATATGATATATTTATAACATGTTTATTATATAACATTCAATGCGATATTACAAGAAGGTATATCAATGAAGTGATACTGATATGATAGATATTGTACAAGATCAATGGGACCCTAAGAGCCTTCATCAGGAACTCAATGGGGATGTGGCGTACAACACTAGAGGCCAACTCCAAGCCCATAGCACAAGTCACCATCAAGTGCGGGATCTACCAAGGAGATGCTCTGTCCCCACTGCTGTTCTGCATAGGCCTGAACCCCCTCAGTGAGATCATTAACAAGACTGGCTACGGATACCGACTACGGAACGGAGCAGTTGTCAGCCACCTCCTGTACATGGATGACATCAAGCTGTATGCCAAGAGTGAACGAGACATCGATTCACTGATCCACACTACCAGGCTATACAGCAATGACATTGGAATGTCGTTCGGACTGGAGAAGTGTAGTCGGATGGTAACAAAGAGAGGGAAGGTAGTCAGAACTGAGGGGATTGAACTACCAGAAGGCAACATTGCAGACATAGAGGACAGTTACAAGTACCTGGGGATCCCGCAGGCAAATGGGAACCATGAAGAGGCCGCTAGAAAGAGCTGCAACCACCAAGTACCTGCAGAGGGTCAGGCAAGTCCTGAGGAGTCAGCTGAATGGTAAGAACAAGATCCGGGCCATCAACACGCTACGCCCTGCCCGTGATCAGGTACCCTGCTGGGGTAATAGGCTGGCCAAAGGAGGAGATAGAAGCCACTGACATAAAGACAAGAAAGCTCCTTACCATGCATGGAGGGTTTCACCCCAAGTCCAGCACCCTGAGGCTGTACGCTAAGCGGAAGGAAGGGGGCCGGGGACTGGTGAGTGTCAGCACCACAGTCCAGGATGAGACAACGAACATCCAAGAATACATTGGGAAGATGGCCCCAACTGACCGAGTGCTCAGTGAATACCTCAGGCAGCAGAAACCCAAGAAAGAGGAGGGAGACGAGGAACCATCATGGAAGGACAGGCCCCTGCACGGTATGTACCACCGGCAGATAGAGGAGGTGGCTGATATCCAGAAATCCTACCAGTGGCTGGACAAAGCTGGACTGAAAGACAGCACAGAGGCACTAATCATGGCAGCACAAGAACAAGCTCTGAGTACAAGATCCATAGAGGCTGGGGTCTATCACACCAGGCAAGACCCCAGGTGCAGGCTGTGTAAAGATGCCCCAGAGACAATCCAGCACATAACAGCAGGGTGCAAGATGCTAGCAGGCAAGGCATACATGGAACGCCACAACCAAGTGGCCGGCATAGTGTACAGGAACATCTGTGCCGAGTATAACCTGGAAGTCCCGAGGTCAAAATGGGAGATGCCCCAAGGGTGGTGGAGAATGACCGAGCTAAGATCCTGTGGGACTTCCAGATACAGACGGACAAAATGGTGGTGGCTAACCAACCGGACATAGTGGTGGTAGACAAACAGAAGAAGACGGCCGTAGTGATCGATGTAGCGGTTCCGAATGACAGCAATATCAGGAAGAAGGAACACGAGAAGCTGGAGAAATACCAAGGGCTCAGAGAAGAGCTCGAGAGGATGTGGAGGGTGAAGGTAACGGTGGTCCCCGTGGTAATCGGAGCACTAGGTGCGGTGACTCCCAAGCTAGGCGAGTGGCTCCAGCAGATCCCGGGAATAACATCGGAGATCTCTGTCCAGAAGAGGCAGTCCTGGGAACAGCTAAGATACTGCGCAGGACCCTCAAGCTCCCAGGCCTCTGGTAGAGGACCCGAGCTTGAAGGATAAACCGCCCGCAGGGGCGTGCTGGGTGTTTTTTTTATATTATATATATAATAATTGGAGAAGAACTTAATTTATATATATATATATATATATATATAAATCTAATGTATTTTGAGTTAAATTTATATTCATAAAAATGTCCCCGTAGTTTTGTAAGTTTTGCATACTAAAACACTGATTACCAAATGAATAAAATCATGAATTGAATCTCTCTTTTTATGGAATTTTTTGGTGTAACACGAGAGAAAAATGACAGAATCAATAAAAAACTGATTTCAAAACAGCTCATTTACAAAAGGTTTAAAAAGAAGTACAAAAAACAGCCATGGTGATTGTGACAAAAAAAAACAAGAAAAAAAAAACAAGTGATGCTTATTGGGAGTTATAAAATCCACATTCAGAGGAGGTTGGGGTAGATGGATGGGTAAAAATGAATTGACAATACTAGGCTAACAAAGCATGAGTACATAAATAACTGTATGAAAGTGATTTTTCAACATTTGTAGATTTTCTTTTCAATAAACACGCTCTGACTGGCTTTTACGTTCATGAATAAATTAGCAATACGAGAAACCGCAAACCTTTTTTCACTGGATGTATTTGGACGTGTCATAGCTGGAAACACACAGTTGGAACTAATGAAACTAACGAGCTTGGCACCAATAAAATATCCCAATAAGTATGCATGACACTGCATTTATGTGCTCCCCTGATGTTCCCATTTGTTGTTTTTCTGCCATTATTGTGTTCATTGCACCATTAACTAAATATTTAAATTCATCCACCATGTTTTCCTCTATTGTATCAACAAATTACATTGTTTTTCTTAGTCTAGAAATAAAATTTTCCAATTATTCTGTTTTATTATTTGGGCGTTTTGCAGGATTTTTGTTAGGGTTTCAAAGTTTGTGCAATATTACTGTTAACAACTTGGTTGAGGCTTATAATGACAAAATTGAGTGGCTAGTTAAAAAAAACAATTAAAACTAAGAAACTGTACATAACAAAATATACTTACATTTGTTGCCCTCTGTAGTAAATTATTACTCAGGAATGTCCACTTATTGGAACACTGTTTAATGGGCAGATTCTCAGGCTAATCACTGAGATGCACACAAACTTACTCACACACACACACACCTACACACAAACTTGTCTTCAGTGGAGGGTGCAACATCACAGATCTAGAACATTCTCCAGGTCAGACCCAGAGCCACAGCCCCCCTGGGATGCCCGGCCACCTCGGTAGCGGAGATCCAGGCCAAGGCACAGCTTTCCTTTCGCTTCCCCTTTTTTTATTCTTGAGAGAAAAAAAAACACATCATGGGTCATAACAAATCTACACACACATTTACACTAAAATACACACAGTCACACTTGCATGCAGACACATAATGTACTATGTGTAAACATAGTGTACGCACCAGCATGGATCACAAGCAGTTCATGAACCCGTGACTGTCATCCAACCCTAACACACACACGCAGGCCACACGTGACACACACACACACACACACGTACACACACACACACACACGCTCGTACTGTCAAAACATACAGAACTGCACAAATGCTGCAATGATCACCACAAGTGATTCTCAGTCTGTAGCTACTCAGCGTTGAATCAGTAATAAACAAAACTAAAATAAGTATAAGAGGTAAGAGGGCTAATCCAAATATACTGTAATGAAAATGTATTTTTAGAGGGAATTCTCAGTATACAGACCAAACTGCTGCATTTACCGTGTTGTTTAAAACATTAAAACAACATTAAAACAAACAACAGTAAATTACATTAGAAATTAAACATGAAAAGCATGGTACAAGCCATCAGGTAGGAGCCAGAATCTCAAATTAAAAGTGCCGCTTGATTTTACCACATGTATTGTCAGCTGACTCTAAATCAGACAGCTGGCACTTTGTCTAAGCTGTCCCACAGTCTTTCATCCTATCCTACTATCTTATCATTTTAACAACACTTCCTCTTTAAGAGGTCAAATAATTTGCATAAAATAATGCAGCAACTAAAACAAGGCTGGAGCAAAAATGTCAAAGAGAGGCAACAGACCAGAGAACAGCAAATACTGAAATGCGCTCTCATTTTCAAAGTTTAAAGGGTGATGCTGGAAAAGTTAAGATGAAAAACAAAACTGCACTTAAATGACAAACACGGAGAATAATTATTAAGTAGCCTATGTGCTGATAATGAGCACTTAAAACTTTGATAACAAAAGTTCAGTTTCAGCAGCCAAAACAGCAAGTTCGTTTCCAGTGTGTGGAAACATGGAAAATCAACTAAAATACCAAATAATACATTTTTTAATACATCTAAAATTGCACTAACAGGGATGATTTTTAATTGTAATTTACTTTTAAATGTAGGTTTCGTGACCAGAATTAATCTAAAAGACAGTTTTACAATTATTACCAGTTTGGCCGATTAAAAGACATCAACTCATATTTTAAATTCTTGTAGCTTTGTAATAATATGGTAGTTATTTTTAGGTTATACTAAATTAAATTCAGATGAAATGAAAGCAGTAGTTGTAGATGAACACAAACTCCATGACAGTATATAATAATTTTGCAGTCCAAAGTAAGTTAAATAGTCTGTTTACCTTAACCACCAAATTATTACCAGTTTGGCTGATTAAGGGTTGCAGTATGTGGCTTTAAATTTGAGTGAAAAGCAGGTGTGTGTGTGTGTGTGTGTGTGTGTGTGTGTGTGTGTGTGTGTGTGTGTGTGTGTGTGTGTGTGTG
>NW_024582614.1:295214-336497 GCF_018398535.1 Haplochromis burtoni | reverse complement strand
GTGTGTGTGTGTGTGTGTGTGTGTGTGTGTGTGTGTGTGTGTGTGTGTGTGTGTGTGTGTGTGTGTGTGTGTGTGTGTGTGTGTGTGTGAAGGTGCAGACACACTGTCAGTCAGTCAGTCACAGCTACAGATAAACACAGCCATAGAGGGCAGTGATGATGACTGACAGGCAGAGGATAATGTCAGTCATCCCACGCTGTCATTGTGCTGCCTGGCACCTTGCTGATGCGGCAGATACAGAGCGATCAAAGGAAGAGGAGTGAGGAAGTGAAAGGAAGCTTTGTGACAGAGAAGGAGACCGAGTGTTGATGGTGTCTGCATGTGATTACAAGCATGAAGACACGTAGTTAAGAACAGTTCACTCTTTCTGTTTTATTTACCACATTGTTAATAACATTAAACTACAAAGGAAATAAAATTACAGATTTTTAGGATAATGGCAAAAACATTGATGCACAAAGACACATTTTTCCTTTTTTAAAAAAATTATTTTAATCATTTTATCATCGTTTATTTTAGTTTTCACATCTAACCTAAGTTAGCATCACTTCTTAGGAAGGTAAGCTAACCTTACCTGTGTAATGTTGTGTAATCTTTCCAATATTTCATTCAGTATCACAAAAAATCAAAAAAACAAAAGCAAGCAGGACTGATATCCTGGACTTGTTGTTGGTAGAAGTTATGTTCTTTACTAGATATTTGCATTAAAAATGTTTCAAAACCCACAGGCCCAGTTCTGCACTTTTTAGCTAAGCTAGCATGTAGCACATGGCTAGCTGCTATAGCTGGCTGAGGTTCAGTACACTGACAGAGTGTTAACTACTCAAAGTAGTCATAATGGGTAGAGTAGTAATAAAGGCTTTTTTGGTTTTGCTTGCTTGTTTGTGTCACGGGTTGCTCTGAGGATCCACTCGCAGGACTCCGGAGTGTGTTGTAACAGAGACAGTTTATTCACAAAAATCTTCACCAAGTGTATTTACAGGCAGTGCAAGGACAGTGCTATATACAAGATGTGCGAGGACGGGTTCCAGGGCTCCAGGGAAAACAAGGGAATCACAGACACGCTCACGCCAACCTCTCTCCGCTAGTGACCAGCCACCTCTTACACGCTCCACACGGGGAAACACGGGGACGGGTCCAGGGAATCTAGAACAGAGAGACAAATGTTACTTTCTGAGGCGGAAGTGTGGGAAACTAGGGCTCGACGTGTACTGACAGGAGTCTTCAAAACAATCCAGCGTTGAACAGCTGATCTCCTCCTTCTGATATACCAGCTGGTCTGATGAGGGCCAGGTGTACATGATCCGGGAGGGCGTGGACCGAGGGCGTGAACCCGCCGTGAGTTCCGCCCCGGCAAAACAGGGGAGGGGGAGAGAGATTGCTGATCAGTGCCTTGCCGACCCCGCAGGTCGTGACAGTTTGTTGGAATTGGGGTTTTTTGGGGGGGGTTTTGGTTTTTTTTGTGGGGGGGACGGCTCACTATGGCTAAGTTTTAATACCTGCCTTATTTTCCCACTTCCATTGTATCATCTTGTCCAAAACATCAATACCTGCAATCTTCAAAAAATATCCAACACTTTCCACTTTACTGTAAAAGAAATCTTTGTAGGACTTTTTATATTCACAAAATGAAAACTGTAATAATATAATCGTCTACCTGCAAGTTCTTTAAATTAAATACTTTGAGGTAACTAATTTGTTTGAGAAAGAAAAACAAGAGGAGAAGCTGGTATAACATTTGCTGAAATACTTCAGTTCATTGAGCTTTGTGAACATTTGTTTATGTGCACCTCTCTACAGCATGTCAATCAGACTGAGGTTTGGACTTTGGGCCTCTGCAACACCTTGATTCTTCACTTTTTAGCCATTCTGTTGCATGACCCAGTTTTAGCCAAACTTTAGCTGTGACAGCAGGCCTCACATTAGACTCTAGAATACTTGGATATACAGAGGAGTTCATGGTTCACCGAATGGCTGAAAGGTGCCCAGATCCACCACCCACGAGCACTCCTTCACCACCATGCTTGACAGGTGGTATGAGGTGTTGGTGCTGCTATGCCGTGTTTGGTTGGTTCAGTCGTTGTCTAATTCTACTTTCACGCACTTAAATATTTCATAACTGAGGGCTGTAAAGTCTGAGATGTAGCTCACGGTCTGATCTTGGTTTGTTGCGATGTCCTTGTCCAAGCTTGTGGCATTTTGCTAACACACAACCAGCAAATAGAAGTGCTGACACTTTCTGAAGATCAATTAATCAAGCGCATTTAATCAGCAGCACTTGGTTTCTGCTTACCCTAGTTGGCTGCACTTGGTTTTTCACAGGACAGAGTTTCTGTACATGTGACTATAGCTGAATAAATGTGCACGAGGCTCAGTCAGAGAGGATCTACTGTTTGTCTTTTTCCATTTATACTTGTAGGGTTAGGATTGTACAATATATTTAATGCTTCAAACCTCAGAACCTGCTGAGAGGATCAGGGTCAACCATTCAGCCTATTTCAAGCTACATGATACACTGTTCAGATTTTGGATGTTGGTATGCTACTTGTGCAAGCCTCTGCAACCTGGGGTTACCCATAACGCTCTTCTCTACACATAATCCAAAGTCACTCTTGAGCATTTTTGCGAGGAAGGAAGGAAAACAAGAATACCACAACACAAACCAAAGTGCTGCTATAACCCTAATACAAGTAGTTGTTTCCATTATTTGTTCCAAATAGTCACGGGTTTTGGTGCCATTGTTTCTTCAGAAACATAAGTGCCGTTAAGCACACAGGTTAACAAAAATACAAAAAATGACTGGTCTTGGTCTCTCACTACATTTTCGCTTTTTCCTGAATTGTAATTCCGGTCCACACAGAGGTGTGTGTTTCTGTGTGAACAGGAAAAAAAGGTATTAAAGTGTGATCATTGGAGATCTCATCCCCAACGCCTGTCATGCAACATTCATCTCACTGTGTTTTTCTGCGCGCACACACACACACGTACACACAAACAGGTTTAAGATTATCCCTCTCCGATACATTCCTGTGTTCACACAAAGAGCTTATAAAGCGTGTCCTGTCCTATGCACATGTTTCAGATACACAAACACACACATTCACTCACAAACACATCCAAACAGGCAACCCAAGTCCCAGAGCTGAGTATATATCAGACAGGCATTACAGCTGTCATTATCACATGTAAAGAGGTTTCTACACAAACACATACACACACACAGAGGCAGAGATAAGTATGTTGGGTAAGAAGGCTTTTTTTCTCCTTCTGAGGCTGGGGAATGGCAGGCAGCAGGAAAAAAACACACACTAACAAAGTCGTACATCTCTCAGCTTAGTGTATGCACTAAACACACGCATATTAAGCGCACATATGCAGCACATGCAAACCTCTACTGCCAATCTGAAACGCAGCCTTAATCCATCTTTTATCCTTCCACCCATCTCCCCCCTTCTCCTTCAGTCCTCTTCTCAGGATCACCTCCAACCCCATCTCCCTCTCTCCCTGTTCATTTTTGTGTTGGCATATCTGTTTCACATGGCTTTTGGAAATGGGATTGCTCCCTCTAGTCTGTGTGTGAAGCGAGGCCATCTATTTCGTGTGCGGCAGAACCTTATTAATGCAAAAAATCTTCAGCGGTGCTGGACATTCAAGAGCATGAATCATACTAAGGTGACTATGACTGGTAATGACATGAATGTGTTTTCCAGTGCTTTAAAGTCTGTAATGATAACATACTTGAATGTATCATAAAAATGTTAACAACAACACACAGAAATCATCCATATTATAAGGCATTGGTTTCTGTGTGATGCAGGGGGCTCTTGCTCTGTAATAAAACTTTTTAACTGAACTGTTGGAGTCTCAGTCAGTCTGCTTGTGAAGAGGGAAAGATTTGTACTCTTTCGCTAACATGCTAATGCACTAACCTGTCTTCTCGTTTCAAGTTCCTCATCGGATAATAATCCTTCTCTCTCTGGGGATGAGGTCCCCCTGACAACTATTTATCTGGCCTCTGAACTTTACACTCTTGATCGTGAAACCATCTATGCTGCTGCTGCGTCAGATGCACTGACACAACTGACAATGAAATTTAAAAAAGCTGAGGAAAAGCATGAAAGATGACAAAAGTGAAGACTTATGAAGCAGGATATACATCTGGAAGAGAAAGGGTAGAAAGAAGGGACAGACAGGAAGGAAAAAAAGGGAACAAGAGAGGCAGCGAGGGTGAAAGACAGATTGGTTGGTGGCGGAAGTGAATGGGGAAAGAGAAAGAAACAGCTGTTCACTGGAGTCCCTGTGAGGATATAATCAATTGTTTTCACCTGGGGAGCAATAAGTCATTGTCTCTCAGTAAATGTCTGCTCAACAAATGAGTGAAACTAGGTTTGCCCCCCAAAAAAGAAAAAGAAAATCCAGTAGGATTTGACATAATATACTGTGGCAGACGGGATATGATCTATTACAGCAGTAATAAATACGATAAGACAACAATCCAGAGAAACCACAACATGATTTCATACTGTACCACATAATACTGAACTAAAGCAAGAAGGGAGAACACAATTAGAGAGTTTATATGTTACGCTGTCCCTGAAGAAACTTTAGCAAGTCTGTGTGAGCAGATGAGAGATATCTTTGCAGAAAATCAGTACACAGCCTGTTAAAGGCAAGCAAGAATGGACATATTATGTTTACGTTTCAAGCTATTCCTAAATGAAAATAACATTTCAGAATATTTGTAACAATAGAATATTTATCCATCCATCCGTAAAGTATATATTTTTTTAAATAACTGTGTAAGATTAGTCTAATGTACAACTCAGGACAGCCGTGCTGAGACACTGTGTAAAATGCTTGTTAGTAATGCTTTATTATAACAGTATGTGATGAAAATATCTTACAGGAAATCTAATTAAAAACGATAACTACACTCTTTGAACATTAAGCTGAAATAATGTATTTTTATTGTATGTACATACATTGTTACGGATTCAAATATTGGGGATGGATACAAGAGGAAAAACCACAATAACAACACTGGTCCGGCCGGGTTGAGTCAAACGATGATTTTAATAGTCACACGCGTGGGAGATGGACACCGTACGCAGACAGCATCGGATCTCAAAATGGTGGAGCATTGATCAAACTCTTTTAAACCCTTTAGTGGCCCCCACCTAATCATAAAAGCCTAAACATTCACATTCTTTCTCTCACACAGCGCCTAAGCTACGACCTTGGCTCCCTGTTTATCTTAGTTTTATTTTTAGTGAAAAAAAGGATAAAGACACGATCCAAGTATTGCAAGTATTTGCTCAGAGAACATGCTAACACAAAGCTAGTGATTTTTTTAAGTGTAGTGAATACAGACTCCAGCCCAGCAGCCACACCCTGAACTTCAACAGGAAACAATGGATGAGCAGTCAGGCTGCAGTCATTGTTTCCACCTGTTCATGTTTCTGCAGTAGAATCATTGCTGAGATCACTTTGAAGTGTCGTTGTGCTGGTTTTCATATTTGCTTTGTGTTTTCAGCTTTGTGTTCATAACTAAATACTGAGAGAAAGATGTGTCCTCATTAGGATGGGGATTTGTGTTGGTGTGTGGGGCTGTAGCCTAAGATTTATATTGTTAACTGGTAATAATACAAATCATACTTACCGTAATGCATTACTGTTTTTTGAGTAACCTCAGCATTGGTCACCATCTCGATGTTTTGACTGTTGACTGTGAAACTGGACAATCACTCTGCCATAAATTTGCAACATAGAGTTACCATTTTATTCAGGATGGCCTGAAATTAGCAACTGCGCCCATGAACTCATCAGAAAAGTCCTTACAGAGTTCTGGTCAGAGGGCTGTTTTTCCACACGCTTCCACAGGTCCAAGAGTATTTTTGCAACCACAACTATTGACCCCTGGTGGCCATCTTAATAAGAGTGCAAGTTTAAGCTACATCCTTCTTTTGTATTGTCTCACTTCTAAAACTCCCATTAAGAAATAAAGGGTCTGTGTATTAGCAGCAAGATTTTGTTTGTTTGTTTACTCATGTTGTAACTATGTATCTTCATGTTAAAATTCAAATTCAAATTCAAATTTTATTTGTCACATACACAGTCATATACAGTACGATATGCAGTGAAATGCTTAGACAACTGCTCGTGACCTAAAGAAAAAAAGAAAGGGCTATGAATAAGATAGGAAATAAATATAAAAATTAAAGTTAAAAATGAAATAACTGTAGAACACAAATTAGAATGAAGGGTGAATTTAACTGGGAAAGAATAAGATAAAATATATAAATTAAAGTTGAAAATAAAATAACTGTACAACAAAATACACAATACACAGTATAGAAATATATAAGAATGTATGAAGAATATAAATATATATATACACAATAACAGCAGCTAACAGCTGTTAGGTCAACAAAGTGACACTATGAGTGCAGTGGCTGTCAATTTTTAACACAGTCCCTGTGTTAGTATGAAAAATTGCAAAGTGACGCTTTGTGCGTTAATTTTTTGTAACTCTTGTATTCATAATTTTGACCACTTACTGTAATCAAATAGAGTGACTTCAAAATAATGTCCTTTGCCTTCAGCAGGTCAGGTAAATAAAAGCCTTAAATTAAGCGCATAAATGCAGAATATGATGGGACATATTGCACCACACACTACATTACGTTTATTTTGAAAAGGCAAGCAGTGGAACAGCAGAAAACAAGCTAACACTCTTTACAATAACACAAAACCAGCACTAACTGTGCAAATCCCTGTGCTCAATGGCACTTGAACCACTTAGAAACATAAAAATCTATTGTACTAACTGAGCCCAAAGTGATTTCCTGTGACCTGCACTAAGCTGCCATATAAGGGCAGCAGCCCCCCCCCCCACACACACACAGACACATACACAAAAAAATCACTTCCCCTTGTCTCTCATCCTCCCTGTCTAAGGTGAAAGGTCAGCAAGTCTTCGGAAGCATCCTGTGTGGTGATGTTAGGGGGTAATGTTATGCTCCCCAGCAGGACAACACGATCACACACACATCCGCACACAGTCATACACAACAGTCACTCCCTAACCTGTCTGACTGGCTGGTCAGTCGGCTTGGGGGAACTAATTGTTTTTAGATGAGGCAACCTGAGGAGAAGCTCCGGAAGGGAGGACAGGAGCAAAGAACGGCAGGAGAAGAGGAGGGAAGCGCGGGGCTGTAAATTACCGATGCGACGGATATTCGGTTTCCACATGGGTTTTGATGAGCAAGCTGCAGACACGTTTTTCAGTCTCTAGGTGCCCCTCAACTTGGCCACACACATACACACACGCACACACATACACACTTCAGTCCCAAATGTATTGTGTTGCATTTTCTAAAGTGTCCAGTTGTCCATCCAGTGAAATTTCAATGATACCCACCTCTAAGAGCCACTCTGCAAAACAAACCACTCAATAAGCTGGAGGTAATGGAGACTGCAGGTCAGGCTTTACAGCAATATCATTACCATACACACACGCACACACACACTCTCACAGCCCCATTGTCTGGGCAGTACTTATTAGTGCCCATGCTAACAGAGTTTGTCCATAAGTGACCTTAATTAAGTGGCTAGCACCATTAGCAGCCGAGCTAAGAGGCTAAGAGCAATCCATCTGCATGTGATTGTGTGTGTTTTTATGATAATGGCTTTGTTGAGGTGTGTACCAGAATACTAACGACCGGCTGCGCGCAACCGAAATGGATAAATAGGCAGTTGAAGTTGAGTGCTGAAGAGGGGATGGTTTAGATAAGTTACTCATTGTGAAAGAGACAAAAACAGGGAGCAGTGCCGGGGAGCTGCTTTAAATGCAGGTTAGCCCCATTTACAAGCACCAGCGCAAGCACACAGCACTCAGCATTTTAAGCCCCCGTTTCACGTTGCCCTATCATTTTTCATTACTTATGAAAACAAGGATCTGAGTCTACTCTCATCAGGTTTTCAGGCAGAAAATAGTCATGTTATTGAAATATTAATTTTTTAAAATAGAGAATTATTAAATATATTTAATCAGTGTCACTGTTAGAATAATTTCTGGTGCTCATAATCACACATCACATGTTAATGGCGTTCCATCACCTGTCCTCGCCGCCGTCTGTCAGCATGCTGGACTTTGTTAAACTCCTTGATTAAAAGTACAACTCGAATGTTTTCCCATTGGTCGCCGTTGTTGTTTTTGTTGATGTTCCCATGGCTAATGGATTCTCGCCCTGCCCGCTTGTAAAGCTGCTAAACTGGGGTCACGCGGTCAGAAGTCATTGCTCTTTCCTTTGATGTGACCCTGACATCCTGAGAGGAAGAGGAAATGGAGGAGGAAGAGGATTCTTCATGGATTAGTGGTAAAGCACTGCACACACACACACAGTTAGTAGGGTTCTCAACGTGGCCAAACAATCAATCAGAACAACTTTCTCTTAAAACAAACACACAAGAATTATGACTAGCATGCATCAAACACACAAACAATCTGTCTCCAAATAAACGTCTCTTTAAGCAACTAAATCATTATTTAGGTGGACTGGCTGATTTAGGCACAGTGGTAATGTCTAGCTTGACTGATGAGGCCACATATATGAAGTGTAGACAGGAAGTGGTCAAGGTGGATGGCGGAAGTTGGCCAATTCTCCCACCAGAGAGCAGTTTTCCTTCCTCTTTCCTGTCTGCAGTTTGTTTTTTCAACGTAGCGCTTTGCTTTCTGGAAAAATTGCTTTTTTGATCAAATATAATTAAACCTTTTCTTTAATGAAATCACTTCTTCTGTATTAAGACATAAAATAACTCAACTCAAATCAAACAATTTGACATATCAATAATCAGCTCCCTGACTTAAGACAACAAGTTAATTAATAGAAAGGTATATAGCATCCACAGTACACAGTAGTACAGTGTGTCAGAACATTGGAATAAACTAATAAAGCTTTCAGAAATCACATTTCACGCTAGCATTTTACTTTTTGATTCATAAATTAGCCTACTGATAGAAGCACATCATGAAAAATCAGCACTACTTACAGATGCCATTTTTCTTTTTCTAAGCTTTTCAGAGAAAATCAAAAAAACTACATACAAAATACATCTTTAGTTTTGCTCACATTAAATGTCAAAGATTACAGACATCTTAGTCGCCCTGTGTAGCTTTGCTGTGTTGTATATGTGTGCTACATGTCATTTGAGGTCACGGTTGTAGCAGTAGTCGTGGCAAGAAGGAAAAAAGGGAAAGCACAACCAGGTGAGCCGGAAGAGTTTAGGTGCTGTAATAAAAATAAAAATCAATCTCCAATCAAATTAAAGCGACAATAACAGATGTGCATGATTCAGCTAGCTGCTGCTACACGAAAGCCGAATGGCATGGACAAGTCTGACACATGCAGCTAAATGCTAACATTGTAACATTAACAAGTTAAATACCTACGGGTATTATAATGTTATTTAAAGGTATTCAACCTTGTATATCAACTGTTTCTCCCCTGAACCCTGTGGATTCACACATAGGAAGAATCTGTCTAACAAACCATAGTAAAGGTAATCAGAATATCTTTATCTGTTCCACATGTGATCTCTTATTGGAATTCCTTTGTCAGTGACATTAACTGGAAAAGAGTATGGACAATTCCTAACAAGTATCTGGTAACAAATAAAGTAAAAGAAGTTTTATTTAAAATACTGCGTAAATATTATCCTGCTAATCATTATATGAGAAAGTTCAAAAGGGACATAAAAGTGAACTTTTGTGAAAGCATTCCTGAGACTGTGCTGCACCTCTGTGTTCACACGCTAGAACGTTTTGGAAAGACTTCAGTAGATTCATTACTGGACAGCTCTACACGGACTTTACTTTGGAATGGGAGAACGCTGGATTTTGTTTCTTTCGAAGGCAAAAAAAAGAGAAGATGTTTACTTTATAATAAACTTGTTAGTTATCTTAGCTAAATTTTATTTTCACAAATGCAAATACAGTAGCCAAAAGCCTAATTTTAAACATTACTATAATGATACTTTATGTTACATAAAATTGATTCGTGGATCACATGAAAACTATTATTATTTGTACTAATTACAAATTATTTGAATGCATGTAACTTTTTATATTACACCCCCTGGCACATGTTAATTTTGTTCAAGCTGTATACATTTTCTGTATACTGTTCCTTAACAAAGTTTAAAAAAAACAAAAAAAAAACAAGTTAAGATGCTCGCTAATGCTAATGTTTATCCTCTACGAGGTTAGCATGCCAGTGTTTGCTAATGTCAAAGCATCTTGGGTTAACTTCTGTTGTTTTAAAGTGTGCTACATGAATACACTGACTGGAATTAAGACTTACAGCATGACTTAAATTTGAATCTTTGATTATTATTTTCTGTTTTATTTTAAAGTGTAACTCTAACTGTGCTGCAACAAAAGCTAAGTGGAAGACTGGGGGAAGCTACAAAGTTAGCTTTGCTACCAATGTTAAATGAAAACAGCAATTTGTGAAAAAATGATGATATTTAATCTATGTTCCCAGAGATAAATTGTTTTTTAAACATCAGAACAGACTGATGACAAATGATTTCTCTCTCAGGAGTTTAAGTCCATCGCAGAACTAGATCATTTTTAAACCTTCTTTAAGTTACGCGTTCACTTCATGTCTAACTCTTGTGTTTTTAGGTTTAGCAGCCACAAACTTCTCAGTTCAAATTTAAAGCATGAAGCTACATATTTAGGGTCAGGCAATAAAAATCTACAGCTCTATGCATTTAATTGGCTTAGTTTCAAACGTAAGAGTTCCCACTTTTTAAAGTTTCCTTGGTTGCCACGGTGACACTTCCCCTGAAGACCTTGAAAAATAGTGGTGCTTATAGCAAAAATACGAGACAGTTCATCTGTCCATGAACAAACAAAGACTAATAAAATGCATTTTTATGACTATTTCACTTTTTGCAGTCAGATCAGGGATATGAAAGCCAATTTTTTTGCTCTGGCGTTTGTGGTAAAAAAAAAAAAAGTTTACAAATTAGAATTTTACAGAAAAACATAGTACTAAAAACCCAAGCAGCCACAACTGAAAACAAAGTTGATTTATACCATTTTAATATAACACTGCAGTGTTTCATGGTTTCTTATTTTTAAAATGTTGACACAGCACAGAAACAAACCCTGGAGGCTCACGCAGTAGGCAAGTAGTTCTTAACAAAGTGATTAGATGCCAGAAGAATATCAAATTTTTCCTACTTCCTCTATGGTCATACGTCCTTCCTCTCCTTTATCCACTTTTAGTATCTCTGCTGATGCTGTCAAATAAAGGCGAAAAAAATAATAGTTAAAAAGTTACATTTTTACATGGAAAAGCAGCTAAAAAGTAAGGGAGCGTGTGCTTTCTTTCGGAGGAGGATGAGGGGGCGAGGGTGAAAAGGTGTCCAATGTGTTTTTGTCATTGCACAGTTCATCTCAGCAGGAACTTCCAAACACCGAAACACTGTTGCTTCAACTGCTTAAACAGCCTCTCTCGCAGCACTTCACACACATTCTCATCTCACCTCTCACCTTCTTCTTCAAAGTAATTCAACATATTTAAATTCATTAGTGGAGCAACAAAAGAAAAAAAGTCAAAGTGCTATACATTACACAGAAACAGTTGCGCACGAGATCACACAATCAAACCTTCAAAACGCACTCGCACGCACACACACACACACACACACTAAGTGGGGCAGATTACATTCTCCCCAGGACTTGACTTACATTAAAGTTTAAATGTGTTCAATTTGGACGGTCCCAATATTAGAGTGGAGTATCATTACCCACCTTATTGGATGAGTCTGAGCAGAATAGATTTCTGCTGATGAGATGAAGAGGCCTCAGGCACACACACACACACACATACAGAACAACACACACATACACACTCTCTCACAGCATAGACACGTGGATCCGTGGACAGACGAACAAAGAAAATGTGATGTAAAATGAAATTGTTTCTAATTAACTGAAAAAATATACGTTAATAAGTGTAAATATTTTTTAAAAATACTGTAAAATTTAAATAAATATTGAAATTTGTAAATAGCACAAAGCTAATTTAGATAATTACAGGGCATGTTGTTGTTTGTAGCATTGTGACATCATGCTACAATGTCCTACTCATCAAAAAACACCAATTAACTATTTAATCATCAGACGTGTTATGCAAGCATCCAATCATTCAGTCTTCAGTGAGGGGGGGCTTTGTTTATTGTCTCTGTTGCTGCTTTTGTCAGTCAGTGCAGACACTCACACAGCAGTGTAATTTTGAGCTCTGCACAGTACAGAACAATAATCCCTGCGTTTTTTATGATCCTGTCTTTTCACTTTCACAGAATGCGCATTTGTAGGCTTAATGAGGTGAAGTGTTGCACTACACTGTCAGTGGGTTTTTTGTATGTGTGTTCTGTTCCTGTGGTTGGTCGGTTGGTGTTGCAGCACTAATTAAAAGTGGAGCAAGAATTTAAATTCCCCCAAACTTCTGGCCTAAATAATTTACCAAAGATTTTTAGTCCGTGTACTTTTACATGTTTGCCTTTTTTTCTGATTTCTGATAAAACTCCTTCCATTAAATGAAGTGAAGGGCTGGAACATAAACAGTTATTAGACAGAAACAGAGTTCCCACAAACAAACCTAAACAGACACACATGCACAAATGGGCTACAGAAATAAACGTTACTGTACTCGATTTGAAAACATTTGTAAAAAAACAAACAAACAAACTGTGAAATAAAACCAGTGCAGAGATGTATCTGTTGTCAAAACAATATGGACATTGAAACACGTTTATTAAAACTTTAGAGCCAGGAAGCTTTTCTATACAAAGTTGTTAGAGGCAGAAATTTTACACAGACATGTTATTAAGGGAGTTTACTGTGAGATAATATAGTGTGTGCAATAGCTCAGGCATTACATTGACTAAAACATTTAGCACAAAGCAAAGACAGTGGCTGGTGCAATAATGCATAATGTGGGGGTGCCAAACATAAGGCCCGGGGGTCAGAATCAACACGGCAAAGAGTTCAATCCGGCCAACTGGACAGCTTTGGAAAAGAAGGCATAATTTTACAGCTTTTCCTGCTGATAACGTCATGACGACAGTCATTCATACTAAATCAAAGTAGGGTTAGTAATAGATAAACAATGACAGAGAAGCTACTGTTTTTCACTGTCTACTATAGAAGGTTTGGTAAAAAACAAAACAAAAACATAAAATTTCATAAACAAATCCTAAATAAATAAATAATAATAAATTTGAGGGCTAATTTAGGGTAGAGGGCTAATTTTACACGTTTATCATGTAGAATGCTTTAACATATATTAAGCTATCTAAGGGACTAATTGTGTAGTTAAACATCTTTACACTGACAGAAAGTGCAGTTTTACTCATCTGGCCTAATCAAATGCACTCCACAAATATCTTAACAGCTTTATTAAGATTCCAAATTATATCTTATCTATTATAAAAGAAGACAATATATCACCCTTTAAGGATTTTAAAGACTGGGAGGTTTAGTGAACACTGTTTCAATATGATGTTTCCAGATCAAAATCCAGCCTGTTTTTCACTGTTTTTCTCTCTATCCTTCCCATAACAGATTTAATATTCAAAATTTTGTATTTTGAGTGTAGAGTACGGCCTTACTCTTACAATATAAGGCTCAGTGAGTCAACTGTTGAATTGAACTGAATCGATTGAATGACTCTGTAAATGGGTAAAAACACAGTAAATCTGACATGTGCACATCTGTGTTTTACACCATTATGCAATCTTACTATGTTAACCATTCTCTTAGAAACATTAGTTTAAAAAAAACATAAAAAAACAAGAAAACTAATAAGTTCAAGGCAACGTGTCTGCAAGCTGTAATGAAACTAGAAGGAAAAACTGTAAACAGAGACAGTTTGCCTTCAAATTAAAAGTTGCACCTTTTGAAATGTGTTAGTTGGAGTGTTAAGGTTCAGCTTTTATTTTGAAAGTGAATGTCGTCATCACACTTTTCAGAGTCACTAGAACTTGGAGAGTGGTTTGCAAGTGTTTGCAGGCAAGTCTGAGTCTTCTGTGCAAACTTCTCGTGACTAAAGCAATTGCAAGGAGGCTTTTATTGTAACACTGCATACTTTTTTTGGCAACCAATTTCACCAAGCGGCCAGAAACCACCAGCAACCAGTTATCACGCACACGTTGTTCCCTAGTGTAGAGTAGCCATACAAGTGGCTGCCTGTATGGCTGCCCTGGGTTACTAAATCCTATTAAAAACATTTGAAATCTATTAAAGTATGAAATGCAAATTAATATTTGATACTTTTGTTTCCAAATAAAAAATAGCATCTTTAGCTAAATATATAAAACAAACAACGGACAGTTAAACGAATCCTTAAAATATCAGTTTCAAATCTGGTTTCCCAACTTTCAGTTTTACTAACAAACACGAAAAAGTTAACGTTTCTGCTTATTCCACACCTGAACGGGGGACTTACTGACTGAATGAAAGGATGGTGCTGATCTCTCTGGTCGTGGCTCCAGAGAGGTGCATCTTACAGTGCAGAGTGAGAGAGGTAATGGATAGACAGTCTGGGGAAAAAATTCTGACAGTTTCAGAAATTTAGGTCACAATGTGACTGCTACAGCGACCAATGTACACCGCATAGTTGAAAGTAATAGCTACATAAAATATGTCTGGGATTCCAACAAAGAAGAAAATGTAGTTCAGATGTTGGAGCTGAAGATTATTTGTGTGGTGGGTCCTCCAGCTGAAGACAGCCTGGGAAAAACAGGCATGCATCTTGGCCCGATTCAGCAGATTAGATTATCAGTCGTACAGTCTGCATGCATCAAACTTGATGTCTTGCACAAGATTATTAGATATATGTTGCACAGTGTGGCTTAGAAGGAATTTATAAGATTTCCGAAATCGCACAGTGTGTAGGCCTTTTAGCCTAGCAGCTAAGGAACGATCCAGCTGTGAAGCATGAATGAAGCAGCTGATGCTGTTCAGCCAAGTTTGACTTCAGTCCTTCGCCTAAATACAGTCTGTCTGATCCGGCTTCTTCTTCTTCTTTAAGTAAAATAAGGAAGTAAATATATCTTTTGTTCGCAAAGAATTAGTAATATTAAACTGAGGAGGCGCTTGCATATTTCTGATCAAAATGCAATTGTAAGATATTTGCATACTGTAGATCCTAATTTATACATGAAAAACAGTTAAGCAGTCAACACAGAGACTGTTTACCTGACAAACACACAGATAAACCCGACATTGTTTCCTTTTAATTAAAATTTTGAATTTTGATCTCATGGTATTAATATGCAGAAAATTGGCAGAGTGTATTTTTAAGTTTTATTTACAGATACCTGCAAACTTGGTGCATGTATTCAAATAATCCTCTGAAATCAAAAAGAAATTAAACTAACATTTAGTATTTAATTCTTCTTCTTTACGTGTGACCTAATAAACTGGGATATCTTCTTGTTGCTGTGATGACTGATTTCTGTGTTTATACAGGTAAAAACGGTCATTTTTAAAATGCACTGTATATAAGTCTTACAGCACTGAATGATGCATAGGTTATGTGTGACAAATGCATTTGAGGTAGCAATAGGGCTTTGCAAATAGGAGTTGGTGTCACATGAAGAAATCACACACTTGCAGAGGCACACGGTGACAGATCAGTGGGGACTGGATAATACAGGGTGGAAGTCGCAAAAATGAACTGTTCTCAGCCGTCTACTTCACTTTTTATCCACTTAGGACAGCAATGAAGCAGCGGTTTTGTCCTTCCCTCACCTCCACCGCCTCCACCGCCTCCTCCACCATGTCACAGTCCACCTTTTAAAATAATATCTGCTTCATTTTCTGTTTCCAGCCTTCCTCCCTCTATACCCACTGCTTTCGCGCTCTCCCCCCCTAACCATTATCTTTTGGTCTCCTGTCCCCTCCTCCCCCATCTCCTCCCACCTCCTCAACCTCTGTCTTTCTTCCTTCTTTCATTTGCTCTCCACTCTTTCGTTGCCTCTCCTCACTTTGAGCGAAATAGATTTTCAATTACGTGCTGAGTGCCTGGAAGCTTCTATATTTCCCAACCTGACCCCAATACAGCTGAAGTGACACCTCACGCACCAGAAACACACACACACACACTCACATGCGTAAATCAACACAACACACGCGCATCTGATACACACTTCCGCCTCCACTTACAGACTAATGGAGAGGAGGAGAGGCTGGAGAATGTCTTCAGTGTCCTGGACAAACCTGGTAAACTACCTGACACACACCAACTCTCCATGAGACAAAAAGAAAGAAAAAGCAAAAACAAGTAAGATAAGATAATTCTTTTTTCCATACTTTAAATGTGTGTTTTATACTCTGTGTTAGACCCAGGAGCGACACAAAGCTGAGGAGATTAAAGTCAAAGTGGAAGCTGAAATTACGCATGTATTACATATTATGTAATCAAAAAATAAACAGACAGTTTACATAGTGGCAGAAAGTCAATAATAAGAGTAAGCAGAGGGAAAAAAGCATCCTAGTCTCAAGAACAAAGAAGTTCTTGAAACAAACCTTTCATTTGTTGTCCGACTGTCTAAACACAAAAACGTTCATACCTGGGTTTAGACAAGTTGGCAATTTGACAAACGTGTCAGCACAGAGCAGGCTGAAGTGAAAAACCTTGAAAAACCTGGTTGTGTAAAAAATGCACAATTCTCAAAACTCTTCTTTGCTGAAATGTAGCTGTGCAGAGAGGTTTCGATCAGTTTTTGACAGGCCAGCGACTATTTCATCTCTTCTCATTGCTTTCTGATGTAAAGTTGTATTTTTGAATCTCATAAAAATTTGACATACACTCATTCGCACGAGAGCAATGGTGGGGGAGCTGGAGTCTATCCCAGCTGTCACAAGCTGAGAGGTGGGGTCTTTCTAAGGGTTAACACAGAGAGACAGACAAGAATTTCCACTCACATTTACTCCAACGTCCAATTTAAAATCACCAGTTAACCTAAAATGCCTCTCTTTAGACTCTGGAAGGAACCATGCAGGCGCAGGGCGAACATGCAAACTCCAGAGAGAAAGGCCCCAGCCAGCTGGTGGATTCAAACCCTGGTCCTTTGTGCTGTGAGGTGACAGGAACAAAAAGAAAGATATGTAGAGGCATTCACACTATGCTACTAAGGTGAGACACCAAAGAGATGTAAAATGACCATAACCAGACCACACAGTGAAAGAAAGATGTAACAGGACAAAACACCAAAAAATTCATACATTTAGGCTAATAATTATAATTAGTTGACTTAGAAATATTAGTAATAAAATGAGAGATAGAGAGTGAAACAAGCGATTAAAAAAAATACAACAAAAAAAGTCATCTGGAACTTTTTTTTAACTTTAACATTATATTAGTTTTGTAATAAATAAAACATAAACACTGAGCAGTACCAAAATCAGAGAACCTTTGCACCAAGATGGTGACCTTCCTGTCTCACACACAACAAAGTGCTTTCACACAGTTTACAAATGAACAAGGGAGCCATGGACAGAAAGACAGAGCAGAGCTCAGTTCAGTAACAAGGAGTCGCTTTGGCCATTAGTGTCACTGTCATAGAGTGTGAATGTATATTTAAAGCTAACTGTCATTGATAACAGTTAGCTCCCCGTCTTGAAACAGCCTTCTCTCAACTAAAACATATGTTCACACCGCTGGAAACATGTATCAGTCCATCCCCTATAAAACACAATTTACTGTATAGCATGGGTGCCAAACATAAGGCCCCGGGGCTAGAATCAGCCCAGAAAAGTCTCCAATCTGGCCCACTGCATGGCTTTGGAAAATGTGAAGAAGGTTGTAAATTTTAGACTCAATTTTGTTTTCTTGCATTTTTAGCTGTTCCTGCTTCAAAATTATTAAGTAATAGAAAAACTGTTTAACAGCTAACAAAAAACTTTTGTTTTGTATTTACAGAAAGTTTGTGCAGTGAGCTACCGAAACTTTCTCTGAAATTTTACACATATTTTTCTTACAGTTTAAACCCAAACAGTCGTGCTGACAGGTTTCGTTAATTTACAGCAGCATTTCTTTATGATGCAGAAAAACTGAGACGTGTGGTTGAAAGTGCAATTCTTTTTCTGATATTTAGATATCTCGGTGATAAAATGAGTAGTTAAACTTCTTTACTGACAGAAAGGGGAGTTTCATTCGTCATTTGGTGCTATATAAATAAAACTGAAATTAATTGAACTAAAATGGTTCGGCCCATGTGAGATGGGCTGTATGTGGTCCACAATGTAAAATGAGTTTGACATCCTATTTTTATTTTTTGTTCAAAATCCATTACTAATTTCTCTATAGTGGGCTTTGGTGCCACCCATCGTCTCCTCCACTGCCTGAAACAAACGTCTTCCATTAAAGGGACGGTAGCTTTAGTCCACACTTCTACTCATTGGCTCCTTGCAAACAGGTTTGTACAGCAGGTGGGTGGGGCCAGAAGCAGGAAAAATCAGAGCTTTTGTCTCACAGGGATTTCTTGCACATGTGCTGATCTTATTTTTAGAAACTCTGGACATGCTGCTTAACTCCCCCCCACAAATATAACATTTGACTACGTCCCCTGTTTTGACGGCCACTAGAAAAGTTTCCGGGCTTTTCTCGAGGGTAGCTGCATAGGCCACACACACTTTAATAAATTTTGTTCTATAACTGAAATATGACAGAAACCGCTCAGTTTAAGGGTTATTTACAATTCACAGCTGCAATGTTCACAATGATCACAACAGTATGTACGATGGAAAGAAGCATAATAGGTAAACATCACAGTTCACAGGCCAAAAACTTAAAAAAAAAACATTTAAAAGATTGTCTATATTTAAAACATGCCATTTAAATCAATTTAAATCAGAAAGTAAACAACAAATGTTCCACGTTTAAAAGGGTTCTCACACTAGAACTGATCTGAAGCAACAACAAATGCTGCCATGGGCCAAGTGGCAACACACAAAGTGACAGCTGACTTAAAAAAATAGATTTAATCATTCTCACACACCTCACTTATTAAAGCTGATTCAAAATGCAAGACATCGCTTTAAATACAGCTGCTTCATAATGCTGGCTCAATTACCACACACACAAACACACACACGCACACACAGGCGTGCTGATTTCATTAAGCAGTTTGCACCTCTTAACATGGCCTCTCCTGGGTGTTAGTGAACGGTTTTCCGCATTAAACAGAGGCTGAGGCCAGAGGTCAACAGCCTAATGCCTTATCTCTGATGCACCACGGCCAACCTTATTACTGCAGGCTTAAAGTATAAACACACACACACAGTGAAGCCGGCATAAATGCACGGATTGTTTGTGTGGTCAAATCAAGCAAGCGCTCCATATAAAGAGTGCCGGAGGTGAGATGTTGGCCTCCGGGCATGTTCAGCACGTGGAGCAGCGCACGCCGGCCACCTACATCACACACATACGCACAAAGCGACTTCCTCCCGTGCTCAACACACAGCCAAGTTCTCACTATAAAAGGGGGCAGGATACTGCACGGGTTACCACATAAAAAGCCTCTGTTCCAGGCGGTCAGAGTCTATTAAAACAGCTTGTTCCTGTAACAGAGAGCACTGACACGACCTTTACAGCCAATTGGAAATTACTATGAAATTATTGTCATGAATTAGCAAATGAACAGAAGCCACGTACCCTCGATTTCAGTTTGAAAACGAGGACGAAAGTGGCACTGCACTCATGTTCAAAAAGCCGCCCAGGCACAAGGATCAAGTCGTGAAGCGTTTTCCAAATGTTCTTTTCCGGTCCCGTTCTCTCTGAGTCATTAAACGTGTCCAGTAAATCCAAGCAGCAGCCACACGGGCCATGTGAAATTTGTATGGCAAAGGACCACAAATAGACATTTTTTAAAGCAGAACCCCCCCGCCCCCCACCTCCTCAAACATGCACAGAACAAAAATCTGAATTTCCTATTAAACATTTTCAAGTACAAATTAATGTCCAAAGTCGACTGGGCAGTGCGGTTGTAAAATGTGTGTGTATGTGTGGGTGCGTGTGTGTGTGGGTAGGCGTGGTGCTGCTTTGTTAAGGCCTGAATGAGTTGTTGATGGGTACAGCAGCTTGGGTCTCTCAGGGGATGAAGGGGGAGAAGAGGAGGAGGAGGGTATGGGTAAGTTGATAATTGCAGGGGAACTTGGACTCAGTCTGTCAATGTGCAGCCTCCCCATCCTCCCTGCCCAAACACACACATTGACACACACACACACACACACCAGCTCTCCCTTTGAAGGGGAGGTCCCTTGATTAGGCCACTTAAACACAGTGTCCCCCTTCCCCCCCCTTTGTCTGTCTGGCTCTCTGTGCGTCTGTCACCCACAACTCTCTCTCTCTCGCCACGTCCAGTCTCCGACTTCCTCTCCACCTACTTTCACTTTTTTTTGCTGCTTCTCTTTGCTTCTTCTTCATTTCCACCCATCTCTTCTAACTCCTGTATATCCCTACTTTTATGTCTATGCACCATGTGTGTGTGTGTCTGTGTGTTTTGGGGTTAGGGGGTGGGGCTGGACTCCTGTCAGGTCTCAGCTGTCGTTGTGTGTGAGGGTGAATTACACGCTGTAGCACAGTGTTGACAGGAGCAGCTGGACATCAGTGGGCCATAGTGCACAGAGTTGCACGTGTATGTGTTTGCGTGAGTGCGTGCGTGTGTGTGTAGCTGTGGACCGCTACCCAACACAGAGCTGACACCTTCTGGTCAGCGAGGGCAAAAACAGCCGTCAAACACATGAAGACAAGTTTCTGGTTTTGCCTTTTTTTGCCTTTTTTGGATCATGTTTCACTGGAAAGAAATACAAAGTTAAGATAAAACAACAGCATTAACACTGATTACTTTCTACTAAAGACTCTTTTTGATGATTGACTCTGTATAGAAATGCAAAGGTGATGCAACGATATAAACAGATTTTCTTTAAACACCGTGTGCAGTAAAAAAAAAATTATATTTGGTGTGACCACCGTTTGCCTTTAAAGCAGCATCAGTTCTCCTCTGTGTGTGTGTGTGTGTGTGTGTGTGTGTGTGTGTGTGTGTGTGTGTGTGTGTGTGTGTGTGTTGGTTTCTAAGCCAGGTATGCTTGCAGAGAAGCTGCCACAGCTGCCTCACTGTCTTTTCATGTAATCCCAGACTGACTCCATGTTGTTCAGATGAGGGCTCTGTGGGGGCCATGCCATCTGTTGCAGGACTTCTTGTTCTTCTCGTCACTGAAGATAGTTCTTTATGTTTGGCTGTAGGTTTTTAGGGTGGTTTTTTTTAAGGATTTGGGCCCAATCAGATGCCTCCTTAATGGCATTTAAATGTTTTGGGGTTTTTTTTACACATTACTGTAATCTAGGAAACCTAGGAAAGACTACAGAAAGAAAATATTCCAAATGCAATCTAGTTGCATCGTAATAAGATATATGTGTCACAGACATATTCAAGTTTGCTGTGATGAAATGAAGGCCTCTCATCTCACCACAACCAAAGATATTGAGCCATTAGTCTTAGTTTGACATCTGTGCATTTAAACACTGCAAAGACGACTCAAGTCTTAGTGATTCAGTATTTTAAACTTTGGAAATATCAAACTTTTGATTCATTTTCTAAATGACAGAAAATAAAATATTTTTGATGCTAATATAGCTGTGAGACAGTATGAATAAATAAAAATACATATGACAACTACGTTTTGTTTGTTTTTTTAAAAAGTGTAGACAAAAATAATACTAACGACTGTGACCACTGCAAAGGAAAGGGCAGTAAAAAGGGGAACCGTGTTGAACATATTGAAACCGGAAAGGAGGAGAGGAAAATATATAGAAAGGAGGAGAGGAGAGGAGAGGAGTAATGAGTGTGGAGAAGCATGCTGGTCTCTGGCTGGTCGTGAGGCCAGAGACAGAGTTTTGTCACTGCAATCTCACACTCTGCTTCTGTAATGACTCGCCTTGAGGCACAAATGATTTCCTCCACTGGTGTTACTATTGCTGGAGTCACCACAAATTTAAGAGAGAAAGGTTTTGGTGAGTGGGGCATGGGCAGGAGGGGGGAGGGTTGAGCAATAGAAATGGGTGCAAAAACATACACCTAAAACAAAATGTTGACCTGTTTCATCATTTAGGTATCCGGTCATCTATTCTCAGAATGATCAAGCTAATATATGTTTACCTTTGTTCCAAATTATAACATAGTCTTCAGGTCGTTTGTCCAGCTGGGCCTGCCATAGCCATCGGCCAACTGTGGCCAAGTGCCACAATTTTCCATTTGCAAAACCTTAAAAATACCACCTCACTCCACCTCGCTTTTTCCACAGCCTCTACTTGGCTCCCTCCCTGTTCTCCCCCTTCCTGCACAGGGATGTGTCATAAAGACATCATCATCACTGTTAGAGGGAAGAGGAAGGAAAGCACGGGTGACATGATGATCTATCCACTGGTCAATTCTCTGTGGATCCGTGTACCGCTGAATCGACAGAGAAGACAAACTATGAGGCAACTGTACAACAAAAAACAAACAGTATTCTCACTTCTCCAAGATTACTAGTTTAGTTTGCTCCATGCCAAGTGAACTGACAAAGAATCAGCTCTGTGTTTTCCAAAAGAAAGGCTAGGTCTTTATTTTTAAAAAATTCAATTAAAATATATTTTTTGTAGCTAGATCAGCAGTTTAGCCACAAAAGTTTATCTCGGTTGAATTAAAAGGCTTGAGTGCTGTTTATCATGATTAACTGTCAAAGATAATAAAAATATTAATGAAAAATGAATGTGGTGTATTAGCAAAATAGCTGATTAAACTTTTGATTAACAAAGTGATTTCTCATGGATGCTAAAATGTGCTGGTTGAGACTGCAGCTGTTCAACTTGCCTGTTTTATTAAATTGGACATGGCAACAGCTGACATCCTCTATCTTAGATTAAGGCTTTTTTATTAATATGCTAAAGAAGTTAATAAAAACTTCTTCACACTACTCTCAATCATATATATTAGCCAAGGTCACCAGTAAGAGGAAACATATCTGTTACAATAATAAATCAGAGAGGGCTCGTTTACTTGCTAATGCTAGCTTTGATTTCACACAAAGTTCAAATGGTAACTGATCTCAGAGCAGTGAAAGCATAGCATTGACAGCTTGTCTGAGACAAAGCTCCCATGAAAGATCAAAAACAATTAAAAGAAAGCTTTTAAACAAGCCTCTCAGCTTAACAAACTCAATCCTTTGTTAATACGAGAGATGCTGCAGATTTCAGTGGAATCTGAGACAAGCAGAGCTGATTCTGCTTCCAAAGAAAAGAACCAGCTGTAGCCACAAACTGGCAATAAATGAAAGGATGGATGATAAGAGGAGAGAGGCTTCATGACACAAAAATGTTTAAGATGAAAGGAGATTGTTTAAATTTGGCATGCTGATGTCTATTTTTAGATTTCACTGGGCAAGCACTGCTTGCTTTGCTTGCCCTGATGGAACGCCACTACTTAAAATCAACCACATCCCTGTGTGTCTGTGCATGTTAGTACAACATGAAATACTAAAACAGTCTGGACACTGCTGCCTATATAAGAAATGCAATTTATTCTATACATGACCTTTTACAATAAATATACCAGACTGCTTATTACTCTTCAAATATAAGAGTAGAAATATTAATTATGGTTTCACTAGTTATGTGATGTCAATAATATGCCACTAACAAAACAGAATATTACAATTTCCTTATCAAATAAACAAGCTTTTCCTGTTTTTGTGAAGATTTTTAATTACACTAACTTTGTTATACATGCAAAAAGAAATACTTAAATGGTTGCACTGGTTATTTAACTGTAAATAAAACAAATAAATGTAATTTATCCAACACACATGAACGTGTGCTTAAACTTCAACAAACTGTGCAGCGCTTTCTTTAAAGAACATATAAAATGCTTTTACTCAGTTGCCAATTATAGCTATGATTGTGAAGTTTATTGCGAGCAGGGGCCTGGGTCTTAGTCTTTCCTTTCCTGGATGTCATTCCTTCCACTCTTTCCCTGCTTTTCTGTCTACGCCAAACTGTCCTTTCAAATAAATGCTTTAAAAATGCCTTTAAGCATTGTCATGCTTAATCTAAAACACCCTATGTTTTGACATACAAGCTTCCACCAGGGAGTTAAAAACATTTCATAGAAACAATGGCTCTCCTCTGGTAATGCTCCACCAATGAGAATTTTTCACCTTGATGGGAGTCAAATGTTTCTCTACCTGAATTCTACCTTCAGGAATCTTGGAAGAGGCTAAAGGAGTGTGAACATATGAATATCAAAAATAAAGCAAAATAACATAAGCAGTTCATTTAATCCAACATATTTAGCAGCTGGTAAATAATCCAAAACGCCTTCTGTCTGTATATATGAATGTTTTGATTTCTGTAATACTTTAAAAGTCACACTTGAATATTTATCAACATTTCTGTATGAAGCTATAAAGATTTATTCGAATTATTAACACAAAGCTGACTTATTTTTAAAAAATAAATTACAAAGGAAACGATGTGCTGCAGCAGTAGAAATAGCCTACATTTCAATATTTCACAGCTATAAACATATATAATAAAAAATGTCAGGACACAGTAATGTTATTTGCCTAGCACTTTAAGAACATGACCATAACCTGTGAAAAAAAAAGATTTATTTTTGATTTGACTAGATTGACAGAATTCTATCACAAATTTTTTAAAGATCAAGGACTTTGAGCTGCAGAGGTGATCCTGGTTGGGTTGTTTACTGTCGTTTCTTCTGTGGTTATTATTAACAAGTAGGAAACTATAGAATAATCTTAATGCAAATATCCATTTAAAACAACATGTATGACAATGCACATCTACCTCTAACTTAGAAAGCCCTCCATACTCAGGAGTACCACTCTGCTGAAAGATCAGTGAAACATCCAGAGAACATAAAGTTGCAGGTGCTTCCCATTGAATATGTATATTTACCATCCATAGCACCAGCATATGATTTGGCAGGTGGACAGGGAGGGAAAGGAGGGTGGGGGGTGTGGGGGGAGTTAGAGAGAGGAGGGTGGGGGAGAGCATATACATCACTTCACCCTTAATTAGCTGTCATCAGCTTCTCTTCTCAGAGGAACCAAAGAGTAATAATTAATGATCAAACTAAAGTATACTCACTCACATCCTCTTTCGCTCTCTCTCCCCCTTTTGTCATGAGCATTAACAAAGGAGACTGCAGTTGATTTGGTCAGGGAGCAGTGAAATCTGACTGGACAAAAAGAAGCGTTGCTTTTTTAAACAAATGACTCGTTGAAAAGCGGCAGAATGAGGTAACGTGCGCTCCCTGCCCTTCCCATTATTACTGCTTGTTTGGTGTAAAATGAGCCATGAGCGCCGTCTTTATTAGTGCGGTCTGCGACGCACGAGGCCAAAATTAATGCCCGCGCTGCATCGTCTGATGATGTGAGGAGGATCCATCTTTACAAGACAAGAACATGCCAGGAAAGGCATAGCAATGTTTTAACAAAGCCTGAGCGTCTGTGTAGACAAGAGCAGCTAATTAGAGAAGAACACAGTGTAAGTGGGCATATGTGCACTGGGGGACCAGTCAGCCAACACACAACAGGATAGCGCTGCGGGGGGACGCAGGCGGGCAGGCGACTGACCAGCTCCAGAGCCAATATGGAGCCGCCATGGAGGCATGTTATGGTCTCGGCACCCCAAGCCCCTGGCACGCTGTCCTGAAGCGCTGTTTGTAGAAGCAGGAAGGGGTGGAAACTGCAGGCTTTACAGACCCCAGCACAACCTGTCCTCTCTCCAAGACTGGGGCCACTCTGAGCTGTGTTTTTGAGTGTGTGTATGTGTGTGTGCATTTCTTCTTAAGCTGCTCTTAAGTGTTTTAATTGGATTATCCTTAATGAGTAAACAAACAACTACAGCAGCAAAATAATAAGCAAATAAATGAATGTGTCAGGAAGCACTTTGCCGTCTTCCCTCCCTGTTTCTTCTATCAGCTTTCACGACCTGCCCCCTTTTCACTCGACTCTTCGCTCATTTAGTTCCTCTCATGTGTAATTATCCCGATTAAGAATGATTCAAAAACACTGCCGGAAAGGCGTGTGTGCGTGAGTGTCACACTCGAGTGAGACAGGCTGTCTTAAGTGGATGCTTTGAAGTCTGTGGTGAGCCCGTGATTAGTCGTGTGATTTATTGACAGGAGAAAGAAAAGGAGGAGAAAACTGCGGAGAGCGGGTGAGCTCCGAGGGTGAAAATAAACAAACGGAGAATTGTGAAATGACATCTGTGAATATTATTAGAACATTAATCTGCACTGATGACACAGATGCTTAAGCCATCTCCTTCTGTTATTGTGGAGGAGGAGAGGAGAAAAACGAAAGCAGGGGGAAGAAGCAGAGGAGAGGAGATGAGGACAGATTGAAGATATAGAGGGATTAAGGAAAAGAAGAAGGAGAAAGTGAAGGGAGGAAATGGGATATGTGAAAAGGTAGTGCGGAAAATGGACACTTGGAGAAGAAGAGACAAAACGTAAGGGAAGTGATGAGGACGAGGAAAGCAAATGAGGACATTTGCGAAGAAGAGGTGATGCTGGGAAAGTGGAACAAGGAACAAGTAAAAAAGAAAATGTGGCGAATAAAGGAGATGTGGGAGTGAGAAAGAATGAGAAGAGGGGAAAAGAAAAAGAGGGCACAGTAAAAAAAAGGAGAGGAAGGAAAGCAAAAAGTAGAGGAAGAGGAAATACAAGAAGAGGAGGGGATAGGAGAGAATAAGGAAACCAGAAATGTAAAGGAGCAGAAGCGGTAAGAGGTGAAAAGAGGAGTGAAAAATGAGTTAGGAGGAAGAACGAGAAGCTAAGAAAAGTGGAGGAGAGAGCAGAGAGCAAAGAAGGCGGTGAGAAAAGATTTGACCAGCGAGGAAACGAGAAGCCAAAGCACTTTACTCTTTTAATTCCAATTTATGGTGCTATAAAAAGGGCCATTTCCTAAAAAAAATCTATACAGAAAAAGTCTAAGCCAAATCATTTCATCACTTTCTCTGCCCTAATTGCCGCCATATGCAATTTTAAAGGCTATTCTACCTTCTAATGGTTCCCCAGAGGAAGAAGGGGTTAATTGCTGCAGCTGGTGATGTAGCTCTCTGGTACTAAAGAGGTGAGGTTTCTCTCTCTGTCGATCACTTTCTCTCACCTCAGGGAATAGCTGTCTGATACTGTGTGAAAGAGACAGACTGAGATTTTCTCAAAGGATCATTTCAGTGCACTCCAACTTTATTTTCGTTTTTCTATTGAAACGGATGGACACTAATGATCCCGTATTGTCAAACTTGACCCTGTATCCACAGAGTTTATATGTGATCAGTGTCATGGCTCGCCGTGTCGCCACATAATCGCACCGAATTCTCATTGTGCTTTCGCAGTTTGCGCCGCCCATGCTAATGAGCGGCTACGTCAACGCTGTAGCCAGTTAAAATGTTTGGCTCTCGAGTGGGGAGAGAGCCGCACCTCTAGAGCAGATTACATGTAAGAAGGGTACATCTGTTTTTAGTTGTTCACAGCATGATCCTCTGTTCTGTACTCTCCCACAGTGCCAGCAGAAGGGAAACCTCTGTTGTTTTTCACGCTGCTCCATTTTAAAATTAAGTCTGTTATTTAAAAAATGACTTAGTATTCTTATTATTATTTGCACATCTTAGAAACATTGGCCAATACATTTTTACAGCTTAGCTTCAAGACTGATAACAATTTCATTTTTAAGCTTGGTGAAATGATTTGTCTGTTTGTTAACTTGGTGCAGAAAAATCGGTTCTTTGATGACCAGGAACATATGTACTGTTACTGCAATTGTACTGAAGTTCGAGTTATTTCTGTAGCTTTATTGATTGTGCAAAATCTGCTAACTTTTCATCTTTTTGCTTTTTTATGCTTCATATAGTTTTTAAATTTCCACAGGTCTGCTTTTGTGTCGTTTTGGACGGTTGTGCACCTTTCAAATTCTAACCTTGCGTAGGTGGAGCTCACCATTGTGACAGCCAGAGCAGTGAGCATGGCCTTTCTATTGTCACAGGCCAGAGACAGAAAAGTCACCAGCATCACCAAGCGGCAGATTTTGCTGGCTGGCTTCCCAGCCGTTTGTGGCTGTGCTGAGTGGGGACTCCCCCCCTCACAGCTGACAGGATTTGGAGCAAAATAGTCTGTTGTTCACAGGATTTTCATTTTATGCATCAGAAACTGTTCAATAAATTATATTTTGTAGACCTGGTTTTTGCAGACAGTAAAGTTTAGTTAATAAAGATTGGAAATATATGTCTGATTGTTCCTGATCTGCATCGATAGCTGTCTTTTCCTGTGCTTTGTCACAAAAACTATCCAGCAGGAAATAAACATCCCAATTTAGAGATCCTGTTAATAGGATGGAGAGGTTGTGGTGGCATAAGTTGCGTTGTGTTTTTTACTTGAGTACGTTTATTCACTAAAAACTACTTGGTTAAAGGATATACAGACTGAACTGGCCAGTTGCTTTTAGTTAAACTATAGTATGCAGCTGGTAATCTGACTAAATCGCTGGCTTGTTACAACTTGTCAATCATGTGACCAGTTTTTTGACTTGTCAGACTTGATGCATTGATCCTGGCTTGATCTGCTTCATGCTTTGATCCTGTATTGTCCAAAACTGCTACTAATAAACTAAACTTCAATAAAAATAATAAAAACTCAGTGATTGGCAATAATAGATAAAGTACTTTAAATATTAGAACATTGGAACTTGAGTGTAAAATCAGTGTTTATGTTGAAGATTTGATTGAGCGGTCCAGGTTTTTCTGGATTGTTCCAAACAGGTGCATTGTGCTGAGGGGGGTGGTGAATGGATAGGAAGCAGGGACTCAACAATCGGGAGGAGGGAGATGACTAGCGGGGTTTGTCAAGGTCAGTGAAAGTCACGCTGCAGAGAAGATGGGCGAAGGATGGAGAAGCGTTTCAAGGTGGAGGTCCTGAGCGTTACTAGGCCTCCATTCCCACAGCTGATTACAAGATAAACAGAGACAGATGAAGCAGAGGGACGGCAGCGGCCAGTAGAGACGGAGGGGGAAATGGAGAGAGATTACATGGACAGACAGGGAGCAAACAAAGAGCAGGAAGAAGCAGGAAGTACAATGTCAGAGAGAAGGAGAGGGAGACCAAGGGTTGAACCTGACTCAGCTGTGAGGGGCACCTGTTCACGGTTGGACCACCTCCTCCTGCCAGCCTTAATCAAATTTACCACAGAGACAGACTGTGACGACGCCCCCCTCTAACAAGAAACCCACTGTGTGTTACATCCAAATAATCCCTACGTCTAGCCAGGTTCACACTGCGTGCCACTTCCAAAGGTGTCCCACCTCTAACTACTCACTCATGCCAGGTACCACCGACGTAATCCTCCTCCTAAACTCTAATTAACTGGCCAGTATTCTGGCGTGGGGCGATTTGTACCGTGTCATACTTGAATCATGTGTCACCACGTTTTGGTTTTCATATGGGAGCTCTCACTGTAATAATCTATACATTAGTTAAAGAAGACCCACAATGCTTATTTTCAACGTCACATTTTCATTTTGAGATTCCATTAGAGTAGCTTTGCATGATTCAGAGTTTGAAATCAGCTTTGAGTTAACAAAATAAAACACACTTTTCAACTTTACATGTATTTTGTAACTGGGTTTTGTTTGTTTGTTTTTTGTTGTTTCTGAGATTGTAATGTAATGCAAAAACCACTGTAATGTAATCTGTCTCTCTTTGGCCGAACTTCTGTTGCGCTGTAGGCTATTAATAAGTAAATAAATAAATAAAAGTCAACAGAATCGGCCAACAGTGACATTATTCATTGTGAATATTGGAAGTTATGTCCAAAACATTTTTTTTATTTAACACAGTTCAGTGGGATGTGTGCTGAGAATCGATCCGATACTAATATCCGCGTTTTTATCGATACAATCGATATTTGGATCTGCCAACCTCTGCTAACATTAAGCCAATTTGTACCTTTTAGTGTCATAAAAGGGAATTATCTAGGCTAGGCTGAATGGCTGATGACTGTGAAGTGTTTAGCCAATGAGCTTGCATGTTCACCGCCAGATCCACTCCTTCCTCGCTTTCAAAAGACTCATTTCGAGGCTTCAAAATGGGATTTCACAAACCAGTGGGTGGCATCATGGCAGCTACATACGTCCATCTTTTTCACTGCCTATTGAGCGGTTATGGTAAACCTCCCAAATAACACAATTTTTCTTTGTGGTTTGAGAGCGACAGCTTCTTAAATCTGTTTATGTTTGAGCCCAAATTAGATCAGAACATTGAGAGTTCACAGCCTGAACATCAGCACAACAACAGTCCCAGATGGATGGCTGTTTGGTGGGTGTTATGCTTGTTTTTGTGACATGAGGGACAGATTCGTTTTTCAATCATGAGCCATGTATGAAAGCTTTTTTATATATTTCACTGTCAGAAGTGCAGGAAATGCTGACTGAGGTAGAAAACCTCTGTGAGAAAAGTCGTCATGAAAGTAGAAATAACCCTGGAAGAAGAGCAAAGTGAAGCCTGAGCATTTGGATCACGTTTAGCTTCTTATACAGCAACAGAATACTATGGAAGCCCGTTTCCGCCCCTAAAAAAACAAAAAGTATCCATAAGAAAAGTAGCTCGAAATGTTGACTTAGTTAATAACTCGAAATTTTGAGTTAGCGCTGCCAATCAGTAATCTACATGAATGACGTCATTTCCTTCTTCCTGAAGCCCCCAGCTACAAATGCTACAGCTAAACTACCAGTATTCCAGCCAGTCATGAATGCAAGCATTGCTGATTATTTTCAGTGTCGCTTCACAAATGATGAAATCCTTGTGTTATTAGCTGAATCACATGGCGTTACTATCAGCAAACGAACTCTCGAAAGCGCCAATTTGTTGTGATCTGGATTTGAGTGCGCATTCCATGTAGATTACTGATTGGCAGAGCTAACTCGAAATTTCGAGTTACTTTTCTCAAAATTTCGAGTTAATAAGTTGAAATTTCGAGTTATGGATACTTTTTTTTGTGGCAGAAACATGCTTCCGTAGAATCCTGTATGCAGGTACATTCCAGGATTTTTGGCTCCCACATGCAAGTGTTGTTAAAGGGGCTAAATAGTAACAATTTTTGGATAAGATGGTTTATTCGGTTTATTCAGGTTAATCGTGAAAAACGCAACTGGCTACATGAAATTGCAAACTTCACTTTGTGATGTTGGGGTGGATAGATGGACTGTCGCTTTTAAGTGGAAGGAAACAGTTTGTTTCACCTACTGCGAGTAGGTTTTGAGTCTAAACTGAACAACTCTTATTCAAAGAGGTGCCAGACAATTTGCTAATAAGAACACTGAATCAATCAGATGGCTTACTTTGTGTTTGAAGAGTTAAAACATCCCCCAAAATGTGACATTGTTTTTAATCTTTTCATTTATGTACCATAAATCCTGATGCGTCTCAGAATAAGTACCAAATCTCGAATGAATGCAGTTTCTATCGTGTTCCTCTTTCCTTTAACAAGCATTATCTGCACCTCTGTGTCACCCATCATTCCTCATCCTTATTCCCTACATAACAGATTGACACTACTCACGCCGGCCAGCAAAATTTATTAATAGCATTTTTCTTGTAGATATGATTCAATCCATCAGCGCTCCCCCCCTCCCCCCAATCTCCTCTCCTATCTCCGTTTCTCGTTCAATCTGTCACTCCCTCTCCTCCCACTCTCTCTTATAAGAGAGAGAGGTGTCAGTTTCAGTGAAACAACTTAATTCTGATGTCAATGAATTAATTAGATGTGTTAATGAGCTAGCGACAGCTAAACCAAATTAAATTAATACCGTAATGGCCTCAGACAGCGAGAATTAGCTCCCATTTCAGTAAACGCTTTCTGGAGTGTACACAGCCGCCAAGGATAGGCGCACACTCATACACACTGACACACACACACACAGCTCAAACAACATCCATCCCCCTGAGCAGATCACCATCCAGATGTAATTAACTGACTAATTACAGGAGCTCGCACTCGCTCCCCCTCCCCTCCCTGTATCTCTCATCTCTTTCTAATGCTTTGACTGGCTGTCTCTCTCTATCTGCTTTCTCATGCTCTGTGATTTGACCCCTCTCAGATCCAAGTTTATGTCATTTCCTTACAGCTCAGTTACTTCCTCTCGTGTCTGTTTTGCTTTGCTTATTCATCACGCGCATAGAGCTCTGAAGAAGCGCGTGAGTGGTCGTTTTAACGTCTTGTTGTCAGTGTGGCCGTGCTCTTCCTTCCTCTTGCTCCTCTTGTCATCACACTTAAAGTCTCATTACACACAACAGGCTTGACTTAAAAGCTGTTTAGTCTGCCATTAGCTCTAATAGTGACTCCTCCACAGTAACCACGCTCCAGTGGACCTGCTGATGGAAAGCACCGCCACCAGACTACTAATCTGATCTCAGAGGCACAAAATGGCTGCTGTCTACGTGGGGTTGGACGGCCAGGGAGGAAAATGGTGTCACCGGTTGGTGGATTTTGGCTTTTGGCACAAGTGCGTTTCACTCTGTCGTTTGTTTGCATGGTTTCTATTTCCGGGGCCCAGTTTGGGATTATAAATTTGGAGGGTCGGGCGTGTTTTGCAGTTTGAATTGCTTGACCTGATGAATTATTACAAAATGAATCAATGAAAGCGTTAATAGAGGGAATACCGTTCAGCTTTACCAAGTACAAATGAGTTTGAAGTTACGTTATTCTTATTTAAAAACTACTTTTTGCTTTTTGTGTTTGTCCCACACAGGTTCCCACAATTTTCATCAGGCAAAAGTGTAGTTAAAATAGCAAACCCAATGGATTATTTAAGCTTGGTTGTTATCTTTTAGCTTTAGGCACTTTGCCTAACTTTACTAGCAGCCTTTCATGAAAACACACATTTCCTTCCTATTTGCATCCACAGATTTTATGCCAGTACGTTGATTTCCAAACACCTGTTACCTGAATACTTAGCATAGATTGATGCTGTGTTCTTAAAAATCTAAAGAAACTGAACAAGTGCAGGGCAAAAGAAGAAGTGGCAGGGTTTGAAACAACAACACATACATTAGCTGCGTCCCAAAACGTAGGCTGCATCCTTCGGAGGCCGCATTTGAAGGTCAATTACATCACAGCCAGGCAACGAAGGCTGTCCTAATTCGTTAACTAATTCAAATGCGTCCTTCATTTCCCCGAATTTGAAGGATGGGTCCCAGAATTCATAGCGTGGCCCAGCCAATTCCAGTTTCCAACAATGGCGGCAGCTACTAAGTTTTAATATTACTCTTATTAAGCTTTCTGGGTCACAAAATACACTTTTAACATATTTTCAGGCGTGAATGTAGCTGTGTAAACTTCGATGTTTCTTATGTTTTCGGAGACGTCTGTTACCCACCCGCTCCATAGCTAGCCAGGGGGGTTCAATGGTCACTCAAGCCGGCGAGAGCAGCAGGCTCCCGGCTTCATCGGTTTCAGACCCCCGCTGTCTTTCGCTACTCAGGTTAAACATGATATATAAGTCACTCGGATAACTTAAAATTTAATTGTTTGGCTTTTTTCTGTGTTTTATTTGTTCCGGAGTAAATCGGTTTGGCTGAGATCAAAATTATTAGATTATTAGATTAAATAAAACTTTATTAATCCATCAGGTGGATTCCTCCGGGATTTTCACACAGCTGGCTGGGTCCTCCGAAGGATGCGGCCTAAGTTTTGGGACACAGCTACAACCTCCTCAGAGCCTGGACCTCAGTGTGGGATCATCTTAATGGAGAACAGAATCCAGGCAGCCAACATCCAAAGAAGAGCTTTGAAAGTCCTTCAAGAAGCCTGGAGAACTATTCCTGTAGACTCCTTTAATTACAAAAAAGTGACAGAGCAGTCGCTTTTGCATAGAATAAAGTTGCTCATACTCAATATTGAGTTTCACTAATCATGCAAGCTGGGGTTTTTTGTATACTGTATTACTATGTATGTTTGTAAATTTTTATAAAACGCTGCACCCATTTCTCATTTTCTCAAGAAAAAGTGAAGAAATGAGGGTCAACTCAAGACTTTTGCACAGTGCTTTATGCAAAAGGCAGCTTTCTTTTATAAACACAATGGTGTTAATAAATCTCCTTGGTTATATTTTTCTCTCTTCACTGTCTTGGTATCTCTTTCCCTCTGTGGTCTGTCTCACCTGGTTGTGTTGTGAACTGGTTGTGAACAACACAAATTGAACAGGTTATAATCCACTCAGACCCTGTGACGGTGTGCTACTCCTCTATATATGTACAAGTACAGTACGTGAGTGTGACTGTATGTGTGTGTTCGTACCGTGGGCCTGTCTGCGTTAGCATGAGCGTTTTCCTGGGGTGAGACTCTGCAGGGAGCGAGCTTCTCTCACAAACACCATCTGTCAACAACAGGCTCACCTGCTAGCAAACATTTAGCTCAGGATCCATCTCCCCGCTCTCTCTCTCTCACACACAGACTCACACACACATCACAATACAATTCAACGATGTCAAAGCAGAAAATAATGCAATTTCCCACTTAGTCCACTTGACAATCTCACCTGCTTTGCAGCCTCTCCGATCTCTAAGGAATACGCACGGTTATGTGTGTTTCCTGGAGTGCAAGTGAGAGAGAGAAGCATATTAAAGGGATACAAAAGCACACAACAGAACATTTGACACCTTGTCTGAACATGAAAATTGGTTGGGCGGAAAGCAAAAACCACGATGCAGAGTGGGGAACAACTTAGGGAGAGAGAAGGTGAGAAAGAGGAAGCCGAAGACAGGAGGGGGGAGACTATTACCTGAGGTGTCTGACTAAATTAACTTCTCATCATCACTAATTAGCCCCTTGTTCCTCTGTTCCCTCCAGGTGAGTGCTACCTACATTATTGTGTTTCTGCTTGTGTAGTGTGAATATCTGTGTGTGTTTCCCATGTTCATTGTTTGATTTAGGGAAGGTAGTCCCTTTCTTTAGTTTGTTCTTTTGTGTGCATATTGAAAACATTTTTAACATAAATCAATATTTAATAAATATTGTATCGTGCTAGTTATCGTTTTGTGTTTGTTTACTACTTTGTACAGGGTTGCAGGGAGAAAATAGCTCATATTCCAAGTTTAAACAACCCTGGATATCAGTGGCGTGCCGTGACTTTTGCAGAAAGGCAAGCAGAGCACCACCACCAAAAAAATGTAATTAAATTTAATTAATCAATTTTCCTTCACTATTTGCTGATTTAACAAGATAAAGTCGATCACATGGACATCATTTTCAGCACTCCTCCCTGGCTGAATTGTAAAATAGTATTACTTCTTTAGCTGAATAAATATCTACTTAATTAAAAGTATTTGTTATTATTAAGATTGAGCTCATTCTAAGTACTTTATATTCTGTTTAATTTACAGCTTCATATTCTATAAAGCATATGTTTGTTGTGGCTGTCCTGTGAAGACCACATAATTGTGAAAAAATGTTTGTCATGAGCTTAGAAATGCAGGCCTGCACCTAATCAACTTGCCTGACCGGACATGGTCAGAACTGCCACTTCTCCATTATAGTTACAGCTTTCCTTGTTAAGTTAGTAAAGGAGTTATTAACTTTTTCAGGCTCTACGTGAAAAAGTCTTTTTGTCAGTGTACAACTGAACAGTGGTCACGCTCTTCTCTGCATTACATATGTTAGCCAAGGTGATTAGCAAGCAGAAACTCATCTATTACGATGCTAAATCACTGAAGCTCGTCTACTTGCTAAAGCTAGCTGTGTTTCCACACGAAGCACACATCGTAACTGACCTCAGAGCAGTAAAAAGCGACCAGAGGCATCCTGCCTTGTACTCTGGTCTTCCTTGTTCTTACCGTCAAAGACGGTGTTTTATCAATGCACATGCGCAACAATTAGACAAAAAGCTGCTAGCCTCTCAGCTTTCCCAGATCCACTCAGTTTAATGAGAGACGGACACGCCTGTATTACAGACAGAGTTACTCCACTGAGATTGAAACTATCATAGCTTTCAGCTACATTAGCCAACTGCAGCCATTAGATGCACATACTAATTGATAGTCGAGGAGCTTTATGACAACGGTGTCTGAGATGTACGTTATAATTTTGCATCTGTTTGTAGATTTGATGCTCTTCCTGACAGAACAACATAAACTTAATATTATCTTAGCTTTTAGCTGTATTCCCTTTGCTAAAATGTTCTTGCAAATTAATTCACCGCAATCCCAATATAAATAAGCAAGAAATGCCCATTTTTAAAGAATCAGCTGCAAAGAAATCACAATCGGTCACAGGCCAGTCTGTAACCCTGTATGTGACTGGTTTATTCATTTGATCCTGCATTATCACAATGATCATTCAAAATGGCAAGCAAGTAAATGTCACATGGTTATCGGTCACATGTCTGTCAAACCACAATAAGCTCAGATGTTTGCAGTCTCAAAATAAAGAGCAAGTTGAAAAAAAGGCTGACCTGTTTATTTTTCTATGCTAACAGCACAGCTAATGCTAACAGCCTAACCTGTAACAAATTGTGAAAAATCTTAAATCACTCTCATTTTTAAGTAAATGCCACTCATTTTTTTCCTCCTCAGACAAACCAGATTTTTTTCTTCACTTTTCTCTTCATTAAAAATTATTTGTGTATTCACTGTGTTAGTTAACTATATGTATGAGGAAAAATCATAAGGCTAGCAGTACAGAGGCCCAGATGTGAACACAATTCTTCAGCTTTCGTTTATTAATCCTCTAAAACACCAAAGCATGCTGCAAAGCAGCTCTGCTACACTATTAAACCAATGTAAGCATGCTAACATACTCACAATAGCAATAGCAAAGGTTTAATGTTAACGTTTTAGCTATGTTGAGTCATGGTGTTAGCTTGGTAATGCTGGCTAGAGGAACACTCAAAGCTTCTTAAAGTTCAAAAGTCAGGGTATTAAGAAGTTGTTTGGGATCTTATCTATTCACTGAGGATCATGACTATCTATAAATGTAAGTAAGTAAAAATATAAGTAATTACTTAAGTAAGTTTATTTTCTTCTTTTCTTTATTATTATAAAGTTTATGGAACTCTGTGTGTAATTGTAACTTGAATTTTTTAAGTATCAAACAGACTATTTACGATCTTAGTAAGCTTAAAACCTTTTTTAATACAATATATTTCAATAAATAAGACTGCATAGGGGAATGCAAGGGCTGAGATGCATTACGGCCAAGTCTTCACATTAAATTTAAATGTAGGGACACCAGCCAGTAACAAACACTTTAATTAGCTTTACCTCTGTGTTCAAATGAGGTTTTAAGTTAAGTATTCCACATATTACCTTTGGTATATTAGTGAATTAGTGACAAAAGATATTTAAGCTATATATTTCTGCTTTCTCGCCAACATTTTTTTTATGAATAATCAGATTATTCAAATAGATGTTAATTAGACTTCTACCATCAAAAGACAGCATTATTGGGAGGAATAAAAGCGAGTCATCTCTGAAGAGTACTCTAATGCCACAAAAGAACCTGCGTGGACATAAAAACAACCGCTCTGTCTCTTTTTTGTTTTTGTTACATTTTTATTTCCACCAATTTTCTTTTGTCTTCACTCAGTGTTCTTCTGCTGGGATATAATTTGAAGAGGAAACAATGGTGCTGGATGAATAACCTGATATAATACATATTCATGGTGTTTCAGAAGCAGTTAAGTTGATCCACTTGTTTGAGACACAACAAAGGTAGCTTCCGCTCCTCCGTTATCCTCTCTGCTCCCAATCCTTCCTCCATTCCTCCTTCAATAGTTTCCCTGTTCGTTTCTCCTTAATTATCTCTTGAAATCCCCCCTCTATTTAAACCATTGTCCTTTTCCCACATGAAACCTATAAACAGACAGAAGCAGCTTTCTAGGGGGGATAGAGGAAGGAGGAGAGATGGAGGAAATTTCTCAGGGTAATCTTTTTCTTGCTAAAGTGAGTAATCAGTACAGATGTTTGCGTTTTTGTAACATTGTTAGCATTGCAAAATTAACCAAATTAAGTCAGCTAGATATATAAAACATAATAACGTGATTAGTAAACCGTCACACAAACACTTGCCACTATATTAGCCATGCAATGTAAAATAACAACAGACTAGAATAGCTATAAAGCTGGTCTCATTGCTTAAACAATTGTAATTACAATAACATTGTCTCGTAATCCTTCTAAATAGGAGACGAAAACTAAATCGGTTTGATGACGATGCAGCTCAGCTTAGTTGCCTTTCACCGGTTTGTATGATAATCCTCATTAACAAAACAGTAATCCTCTCCTTCATGCTGCCATGTTTTCTCCTATCCCCATCTTTCAGCCACATGAAACTTCTCCAAACTTCTCGCCCTAATTTATTGGAGACAAACTAGTGGAACTTGAACGTCTTCTCAGGCCGACACAAGAAGGATTGGGCAAAGTTTTGATGCCCAACAAGCTCAGAGATCAGCTTCTTACGCAAACTCTTCCCCAAATCTTTGTGCTTTCACGGTAAATCGTGAATTATGGCTGTTTTCATGTTCCACATGTAGCCTGTGAAACATGAAAACCTGTGTTGAACAAAGGATTGGGAAGGCTCTCCTCTTGTTACTTGATGTTAAGCAGTTGACGTCTTCGAAAAACAGGTTTAATTTGAACCTGTTTTTCACAATTGCAACTTATGCATCACATTTGGATTAGAAGGGTAGGAAACGGATGGATGGATAAGAAAACACAAGAGTAGCCTGCTGTTTGTGGACCAGCTCGTGGCTAAGCAGCTAGCTGTGTTTTAGTGTTTCTGACCAATGAAAAGAAAATGCAATTGATATTCAATATTTTGAATACGTGAATGCCTGTTTTATAGTCTTTATGGTTTTTGCTTTTCTTTCAAACATGTGGTCAGGTTTGCTGACCTTTTCAACAAGCACAGTGCCCAATCTGGAACTGAAAAATGTCTGCAGCCATAGCCAAACATCCAAAAGTTACATGATACCACTGCAAATAAGGTCAGTTTTTACACTTTCTTTTACACTTTCTATTTTGGCCATTTTTTAATCCACTGAAAGCTAATATTTGTGAAAGCTCCCTCATGCCTAGAGTTTTATTTTCGCAAAACTCACAGTGCTGCAGTGTGGACATAAGCTCTGGACCCATAACCATCAGGGGCATTATTTCCATTAAAGTGACAGTTTGTCCAGTTGCCTTTAGTACATTCATGACCACCGTGAGACACAGGTGGCCTGTTTCACAGCAGGCAATTTATTGGAGTAGGAAAGCATTTCCAATTCCAGTGCACTAAGGATGTTTTAATCATCACGTGAAAACAGACTTGAATGTGCAGTAAGGGCGTAAATACTTCCAAGCTTATTCTGAGTCCTTCAATCGCAACAAAAACACCTCCATCACGCTGTCGCTTTTAGGCAATAATGACGTCCTCTCATAAATATCCATGGTGCACATCAGCTGCCTCTGACTAACCTACAGCTGGAGACTCTGTGCCTACAATCCTTTGCTCACTAATTATTCAAAGAGCAGACAGAACTGAGAGCTGTGATTCGCCAGCCCTCTTCAATTAGCGTTGTGTTAATTAAAGAGCATCATCAGGTTCTCGTTAGTTATTAAACACTCGAGTGTGATTACTTAACTCAGCAGGACTCCTGAGGAATCATCTGCCCCCTGATCCCACCGATGAGTGCGTATATATGTGTGTGTGCGTGTGTGTGTGTGTGTGTGTGTGTGTGTGCGTGCGCGTATTCTTTGTGCATGTGCATTTGAAATTTAGCAATGCTAAGGCGCCAGCAATGGGAACAGATTCTCCCTCTCGCGCTGCATGTCAATGCTGCAATGAACGCTGCATATGCAAAGCTGCGAAGAAGTGCGTATGCATGTTTGTGTGTCCGATTAAAAGGGGATTTTTGTTCACATGCTGATGAGGTGTCTGCAGTAAGTTAATTGCCTATCAAGAGAGCAAGCCAGCTCTGCCTCTTGTGATGTGTGTGTATGTGTGTGTGGAGTTGTGTTTGTGTATTTGCCAAGGCCTTTGTCTGCATGTCTGTGTTGCTTCACGAGCTAATTGCCTATCATAGGTCCACTCAGGTCTCTGTCCTTCACTAGGATCAAGTGTACACTGATCTACCACAACATTAAAATCACCTGCCTAGTATTGTGTAGGTCCCCTCGTGCCACCAGAAAGGCTCTGGCCTGTCAGAGGAGGGGCACAGGACCACTGGCTGCGGTGCTGTAGTGGTTGCCACAGAGACAGATGCTTGATTGGATTGGGATGTGGGAAGGTTTGGAGGCTGTGTCAATGCACCTAATGCTTTTTTGAATGAATTTTTTCAGAAGCATGGAAAATTATCCTGCTTCAGGCCCATTGATGGAATAAAGAAAAGCAAAGGGCAGTTTTACAGTTTTACTAATATGCAGGTGCACTGCAGTCAGTCTTAGATTGTAATGTTGGGGTTGGTGGGACTGCTCTGATATTCTCGATAAACTCATGAATTCTGACTTCCAGCTTCAATCGGAACGTACTATCAGCCTGTGGATTTTAGTGGCTAGCGGATTCAGTATTTCATGACTAGCAGGAACTGCTACAACTCAGAACTCATTCAAAGTCCAACCTGCACGATGACCTGCTGGACAAGCTACGCAATCTCTGAATGGACCAGTTCATTGGTGTCGGATGAGAAGTTGCAAGACATTGCATGAGGAAGCATAAGTCCTGCAATAAGTAGGCTAAGAAAAAAATCCCTTGACTGGCAACCCTTCCATTACTCCTGCTCTCCAGCAGCCATATCCCAATGCATTTACTGTTTCACTCAGTGCTTATACCTAAGTCTGACTGACTAAAGGCTACAACCATATAGAAATACAGTCTTTGAGCAGGCACACGTCTTCTTTCAAGCTTTGACTCACTGTTTAATTTTGAGATACAAAGTAATGTTACACTATGGTGTATGTATGTATGTATGTATGTATGTATGTATGTATGTATGTATGTATTAGGGGTGCTACGATACTCGTATCGATATTGAACCGTTCGATACAGTGCTTTCGGTTCAGTACGCATATGTATCGAACAATACAAAATTTGTAATTTATTTTATCAACTTTCCTTCTGACGATGCTGTCTGTGTTGAGCGCTCAGTGAATCTGCGTTCGACTACTCCG
>NW_024582614.1:277635-278935 GCF_018398535.1 Haplochromis burtoni | reverse complement strand
TCTAATGATCATAGCAGATCCATGTCCGCTCCAAAACTCCTTAGACAAATAGTTTAATCTTCATGCCATTTAGCCTATAAACTGTTCTAAGATTCATAACATCTATATGGTGATAGGAGTCTAAACGGAGTCTAGATTTTAATGGTCACCAGAGGGTTTAAGTTTTAAGAGTTGGTAAGTTTTTATTTCCTATCTGGTGCGCTTTTTTTCATCATATACCAGCCCCACATCAGCCTGTGGGCCTGACCAGGATGTACTCCGCCTCTCGCCCTTTGGTAGCTTGGATAGGCTCCAGCACCCCCGCAACCCTGACAAGGATAAGCAAAAGAGAATGGATGGATGTATATAAAATAGTTTATTCTATACTTTGTAATAGAAATATAAGCTAATTTTCTGCCCAGCAGTTTACTAAGTAGGTCCAGGGATTTCCACTGTAACTGCATTCATGTTTCTGTAATAAGAACGCAGTAATGTACAGTGAAGTATCACCATGTGAAAGCCCAGTCTCCAGGCCATAATTGCATTAATTAAGTAAATTATTTTAATAATACCCATAGACTCATCCTAAGCACAATTTTAATTTCACACTTTTATTTCTCACTAACAAATATGAATGTTTTCCATGCATGTGTTTGTGTGTTGCTGTGGTTCCCACCAGAGCGGTTTTACCTCCAGAGGCCCGAGATGCTAATTAAGATGAATCCACCTCCGGTCTTTGTTGTCCACACCGCTCTCTCATATGCAGCAGTGTTATGTTAATGAGCATGTGTAAAATCTTGGGCCACTGTCCCATCTCACTCATCGTAATATATAGCATTTAATAACACTGCGCACATGCACACATACACATAAAATCAATATCCGTGATTTAATAAAGCAATGTACCGATCCAACTGGTTTCACAGGCCTTATTCCTGGTCACTGGAGCATTACCACGACAACAGGCAACAGAATAATAGATCTGCTTCAAGTGTATTAATTGAAAGCGTGTGTGTGTGTGTGTGTGTGTGTGTGTGTGTGTGTGTGTGTGTGTGTGTGTGTTGCACGTGAATGCAATGAAAAAATGAGCTGGACATTTTTCATCTCTGGGATGATGAAGTAGGATTTAATAAACTAGCAAAACACACATTCACATACACACGCATGCAGATTCCCTCAGCAGGTGAACGTAGCTGAGTTGACACTCTGTCAGCACATTGTAATTTGACATAATGAATGCAAGCATCGTTACTGCTGTTAATTGGCCAGACTAATTATACTCCGAGGACGTCATTAGAGAGAACCTGCCGCTCCGTTCTGT
>NW_024582614.1:273964-277573 GCF_018398535.1 Haplochromis burtoni | reverse complement strand
TGTGTGTGTGTGTGTGTGTGTGTGTGTGTGTGTGTGTGTGTGTGTGTGTGTGTGTGTGTGTGTGTGTTTATGAGTCAGATTGGCGCAGACGGTGGGAAAAGTGCAGGAGACTGGAAGAGGTGGGGTGTTCTCATGAAGGGTGTGGATGAAGATGAACAGTGCAGGTGGCCAGGACTGATGAAGAGGGAGTGGCAGGGTGAGTAAGGGTATAGTTTAGGTGCCATAACGGGAGCTGAGTTTAGATTTCAAGCCAGGAGAGGCGATGATGGGTTCAAGCCTGTCAGGTCAAAACAATCAAAGTCCTGAAAAGTTTGTTAGTCTTTGCCAAAGTCAGGGCTGCGATGCACCACGTGGTTTAAAATTAATCCATTTTAACAAGCATAGTCATTCAAGCTACTTTCACTAGTTATTTTTTTATAATCTCACATAAAAAACTTCAGTTACTCGATTTATTTTAACACCTTTCTGTATCAGATTTTCACCATTTTGGTGACTCGTTATACTGTAACAGTAACCCTTCCTACAAACACACAAACCTGTTAACTGAGTGGGTCAAATACTAGTGCACCAGCGCTTTTGAAAGCAGTATTTGGTGCTCTGGAAATGAAAAGATGTTGGATGTACAGATCTTAGTCACATTGTTGGTACTTATTTACCATTAAGCACAGTTTCTACATGTTTTAAACATGGAGGGCAGGTTTATTACTGCCCATAACCGTTTATAACTAGTTTGTTACTGTCACATTTAAATAAACTGTCTGTTTTTGAGGCATTCTTGGCTTCACAGAATAAGCCGTCTTTTACTGCATGCTGTGCTCTGTGCTTACAGTGTGAAATTAAATCTCAACTTCTATACTTGGCAAGCTGTTTTTCATTTTTACGTATGTGTCTGTGCCCGTGAGGCGTTGCATTCCTCTCTTTAGTACTAAAGTTTTGATAATATCCTTTAACCATAATTTTTATTGTAGTAGTGTGTATACTTTTATAGATTTGAGAGGGGAATTAATTATTGTAGTTTCTCCCTATGTGCATGAATGGCCATTCATCTGCTAACTTGACTACCAAGAAGAGGGGCTGCACTGATAATACTGAGTAAGGTGGAGGCAGACATTACAAATGTGAACAAAGGGCCGATCTCCCATTCAAGGTCACCTTCTTGTGCACCTCCAAACTATTTTCAACATCTTTTTTTCAAACACTCTTTAACTACTAGCTGATTGGTAGTAGGAGAGATCATTAGAAAGAACATGAACATGATTTACATGTTACATAATTCAATGAAACTATTTGGCGATTAGATTACGATCGCCCATCCCAGCAGAATGGAATCCCTGTGGTGATAGGAATTACGGCAGAACCCCGGAAATCTAAACGCTGGTGGTGGAGGTGAGGATTAAGGCTTGGATGGAGCCTGAGTAACATGGGAGAGGCAGGGATGGGGAGAAGGTGGGTTGCAAAAAGGCGTCTGCAAGGGAGAATGACCAATGAGCTGTGAGATTTATGGTACAGCCAGTAAGATGATTGGACTAGACCAGCGATGTTGCAATGAGCTTGACAGCGTGGGATTGAGGTAGTGATGTAAATCTTAGATTAACCACCATATTCTCCAACTGTTTAGGGAATCCCTAGTGACCTGTGATCACCTGTTGGATAACTGATCAGTCTGCAGGCCTGTGCGACTTTAGCATCTTTACCAACTGATATTGCAGCAGCTCCCATCAACCTCCAGAAATCGCTCACCAACCAGTCGGAGAATATACATATTTTCCTTGTGATGTGGTTGCAAGATGGTGACCATGTTCAAGGAGAGCGTGTCTGGGAATTATATTGATGGTGACTGACAGCTAATAAAATGCTTTTTAATGCAAAAAAAAAAAGCAACAAGTCAATCTAAGCTGTTTATCTGAGGATTTTTTTCTGCTCTGGTCCCAGTTCAGCACTCACATTAGGGTTTAGTTTTCACCAAAGCACCACTGCACAACTATTTGCCAGTGGTTTTAGTTTAGCCTGTGACAGTAACGGTCTAACCATTAGCCCTCACGTGGCACTCAGTGGAAAAATTAAGTTGAAACAATCTATGTTTAATAACAAACAGTCAAAAATGTAATTCAATTCTCTTTGGCATATCCTTATCAGGGTGGCAGGGGGCTGGGGCCTATCCCAGCTACCATAGGGCAAGAGTCAGGGTACACCCTGGACAGGTCGCCAATCTCAGGGCTAACACAGAGACAGACTACAAGTGGCACTCACATTTACTCTTATGGTTAATTTAGAATCACCAATTAACCTAACCCACTAACTGCATGTCTTTGGACTGTGGGAGGAAGCCAGAGTACCCCAGAGAGAATTCAAACACCACACCGAAGGCCCTGGCTAGATGGTGGATTCAATTGCAGGACCTTCATCTCCTATGACTGGTTGGGCGTCACAGAAGATGGCTGGATCATTCTTCTTGCTATGTGGCAAATCTTTGTAAAGTACTAAGAAGAATTATATTTTTCTATCTTACATTTCACCTGCTCCCGACACAATATATCTCAGAGCTTCCATCCAAATCCAACCCTTGATGGTGAAAGATTTGTTACTAAATTAAATTAATGAATGATATTTAGAAAAAAAAAAGGTAAAACCTACAGTGAACAAACAGTGTCCTCACAGTGAACATGCTGATGTCTCTGGCCTGAAGCAGCATCAGTGGAGTATTTACTTATCCAGTCATTACAGCTGAGAAATTTGAGCAAATTCTGAGAAACAATATCAGCTTGCAGTCCGCCAGCAGGGAGGGAGGGGTGGCTGTGAGTCTGTGACAGAGAAACGTGTAATTTCCTAATTCTGATCTTGCAAGACAATCCGTCCTTATCAGTGTCTGATTCCCACATTGGAGGAAAAGTAGACGGAGAAGCTGGAGGCCATTTCTCTCTCACACACACTCACACACGCGCTAAATAGAAGACAGAGGCATGAAATTACATGAAGGAAAGGGATATAGATAGAAAGGCTGAGAGACTAGTGAGAGAACAAACAGGCCTATCAAACGACCACAGACCCAGATAACAAGATAAGGCCTAATCAATCAATCCTTGCACACAGAGAGAGATTGCGCTAAGTGGCTCATGAGTCCTGCTGTAAATTAAATCTGCACACTCCTTCAAGTAAGACAGAATGGAGCGAGTAAGAGTTGGAGAGAAGAAGAGAAAGAGAGAGGGGGGATAATAGGGGCTAATTTCATCACCATGGCCCATGATGAAGCTTTTACACGGTGGTTTGAGAGGCCAAACTAAAAGGCTGGAGGTTTGGTGATATTGAATATGAGTGGTGTGTCATGATTAGATTTGTAAGACGATAGCCAAGAATTAGATTATAGGATCTAATGCGGATATCTGAAAGGGTGTCGGATCTTAAGGGTTTGGTGTGTGTGTGTGTGTGTGTGTGTGTGTGTGTGTGTGCACATATTTGAGTGTGTGTCTTGTAATTCTCTTCCTGGAGAGGAGAAGCCAACAGACAATGGTCTAACACTCTGATTCACTTTAATTCACTCAGTCCAGCATCATACATCCTCATCACTGCTGTGTGTGTGTGTGTGTGTGTGTGTGTGTGTGTGTGTGTGTG
>NW_024582614.1:260467-273917 GCF_018398535.1 Haplochromis burtoni | reverse complement strand
GTGTGTGTGTATGTGTGTGTATGTGTGTGTGGACTGAACGTCACCAGGTTGCTAAAACAAAAAATACTTATAAAAAAGGAAAAGCAGTGAGCAGCAGACCGGAGGAAAAAAAGAAAGAAAAGAAAAATGTCTGCATTTGGTTAAACAGAAGCGCCAGTGTTCCTCAGCATGATAAATCATTTTGCTTGGTTTTCTCTCTTAAAGCTACAGTGCCAAAGCGTGTTTCACTTGGCGCGGCTTCATTGTTCAGTCACTGGAAAATGCTTTCACGAGGCAATAATTAAGACTATTCAAATGTTTACTCTCCATTTATTCTGCTTGCCTGTGTGTGCATGTGTGTGTGTTCATAACCCATCTCCAACTTTGAATATTTATCTAGGGAAAATGGCAAGACAGCATAAAGTATTAGTAGAAACTCATCGTCCCGATGATGGACACATTAGCCCATTTGTATCTCTGTAGACGCTCGGCGTCTCCAAGATCGCAAGTATTAAGTCATGGAGCAGCTCTTAAGCACACATGCACTACAGCTCTGGACTATTATACACATTACCTGACAGAGTTATACTTCAAGTGTTCTTCATTAAACACTGTACACCTCTAACCTGCCAATCACATGGCAGCAATTCAGTGCCCTTAGACGTGGTCAAGATTACCTTGCTGCACCCAAGGTATGCAGAAAAGCATCTCTGAATGCACACAACATTACACCTTGAAGGAAATGGGCTACAGCAGCAGATGGCCACACCAGGTCCCGCTCCTGTCAGCTAAGAATAGGAAACACAATTCACTTCTCCAGCTGCTGAACATTTGATATAATTTGAGTTAATTTTGGTTTGCTTGGCTCATATATTCAATCAAGGTTGGCGAGACCAAAACATTGTAACCTAAATATTTTTGGCAGCGTTATCGTGGACCAATGATAACCTCTAATTTTGTTTTCATTCTTTATTGGTAATATAAACTAATTTAAAATAGTATTTTCAGTGGTCTACAAAGTAGTTGCCTGAGCTAAGCAACTGAGGCACTATTTGTGAAGGAATTTTGATTCCTTGAGGTTCAGGCTGAACTCTGACCCCTCTTCGGAGGTTTCTTCCTCTTAAAAGGGAGTTTTTCCTTCCTACCGTCACCAACTGTTTGCCGACAGGGTCTCTTCTGATTGTTGGGGTTTTCTCTGTATATCTTCTGTATTGAGGCAAATGTTGTTGTGATTTGGTTCTGAATTTGTAAAATTGAATTGAATGTAGACAGCAACAAATTTGCAACAGATTTGGGATCTTTGTCAGTTTACTGCACTGTTTTATCACAAACAGATTGCATGCATTTGCCAACTTGACCCTATTCAACCCCAAACTGTCTCCATCTTCTTGCCGTTTGATTTCACTCTTGATGCAACAAAGCTGCTTTTGAAACAGCAACTGACTGCAAGTGCTCACAGGCCCGGTCCCTGTCAGCTCAATGACCATTGCACACAGTCATAATTGCTTTGGTTGTACCGCAGTCTCCAACCACTATTTTCTATAGTGTTACTATTGCAATAGACAGCAAGTGAAAATTAAATTTAAAACAATATAAAAGAGAGTAAAAAAAAAAACAATCATAACATCGCAAACTGCTGTCTCCAGTCTGACGAGTGTGTGACTTACTCAGCTCATCCAGCCTGCGAATGCTGACTTTATCTTTTTTTCTTTTTTTAAAGCACTGTTATCTCTCAGTGTCCAAAATTGCTGCATATAGGTACAGACACATTAGCCACAGCAGTGTTAGCCATACTCCCTCTGTCACAGAGGCTAACGTGACCTCATACAGCCACACAGCAAAGCAAAAACAAACACAGCGCAAACGCATCCAGCAAAACTGGAAATGCAACCAACAAATCTGAATTACAAAAAAAAGGGGAACTGTGGCTCATGGTGAAGACCCCACAACTAAAAATTAACGACCACGTGCGCGTGCGCTTGCTCGTGCGCAGACGAAGTTGTTCAAGTGTTGTTTGGCAGCGAGGGCAGGCGGGAGATTCATGATTTTTAATATGCAGAGCAACTGAAAAGTGGAAAAGCAGACACTCGCTCACACATACACACACATATGAACTATGAAGATGTTTTTCCATTCGTGTGGTGACAGACAGCAGCTAACACACAACAGATCGCTCCCAGCAGAGAACACAGAGCCCTCACATCATTAACACCTCCTGCTGCGTATCGCCAGCCTTCAACTGTCTGGGGACACAAAGCCAAGGGAGGAAAGGAACAACAGATGAACACTTAGGACACGAACGAAGAGGTGCTATAAATGCATGTGTTTGTGTATGCGTGCATACACATTTGCGTGCGTGTTTGTGTGCTCTCTATCTCCCAAATGCCTCAACTCATCTACTAATTAGTCAGGAGCAATTAGGTGCACTTAAACTAACCGCACACAGTGGCAGGCAGAACACACATCCAGGTAAACAAATAATCGCAAACAGAACGAGTGACTCACTTTAAACTGCACGGGTTAATAAAAGCAAAAGGCGTCCTTTGAATAGGAACAGAAGAAAAGACTAAAATGAATCTCAGTGAATGTAGTCGTGGAGGACAAAAAAGGCAGACAGAGGGGAAGAAAAGAGTAATAAAGAGAGATGAAAAAAACGAGGAGAAAGAGATAATCATAAGTCCCAATGGACCGATTGAAGGAGGGCGGTTTCTATCACGTGCTATCTCTCATTTATATGCTAATTTCCACTATTAACAGAGAGTGGGTGAGAGAAAATGAGTGGAAAGAGGGACTAATAAATACCTACTGATTGCTGTTTGTTCATTACTAGCTGTGTGATTTTAAGGAAATTTGTTGCGAGCGGCCGGGCAGATGTTGTCATTCTAACTAAAGACAAACTGTGTCTCATATTGTCTCGAGGAACTCTTAAGTGCAACAAAAAGGTGTAAAGTGGGTGTTTGAAATGAAATGGGGGAAATAATACACAAAATAAAGGCAGAAGAAAGAGATGTTATCAGCGTAATTCAATTTGGATTAACGCCGCAAATCATCTCCTTTCATCCTTCCTCCCTCCCTCTCCTCCTTCACTTTTGTTCCTTTATGATACCGATAGCCACTCGAGTGCTTCTCTCATTTTCAGCATTAAGCCTTCGCTGCTGCTGATCTCAGTTCAGCTCAATTAACAATAACTCTGCACTCACACATACACCACACTTGGCATACATTGCCAGTTTACTTAACCGAACTGCCTATATTTAGAAGGTAAAGAATCATATTAAGTGGTCTTTTGGGCCACGCTGGGTCCTTTGGTTTGTTTTTTGGACCTCTGTAATTATTTTAATCATGCCATGTTTTTCAAACAGCGCATTTGATATATCTATCATACATGAGCACTACAGTAAAAGGGGGGAAATTCATAAATACACATGGATTTTTGGACATGTCATAAGCGACATATTGACACAATATACTCAAATGCGATTTTCGGATATTTCACAAGTGAAATCTAATTTCAGTCTCCCAAAAATCTCATAACAATCCAGTGGAAATCACTTCTTTATTGCATAAAACCTCCTGCTCACATGTCTAAATTTCCCTTGGTGTCATTTTTTATTTTATTTGTGTATTTTATGGTGGTTCTTTAGTCTGAATCTAATGTGTGCTCTCTTTAAAAAAAAAAATTGAAGCGCTTGTGTTTTTTCCTGACCCATATTCCCTGTAGAAAAAAGAAAGAAGAAAACTCCAAGTTGGTGGAAATGTGGTGAGGTTGGTGAGGCAGCACCCTCACGCAAGGGTTCCCAAACAAATCCTGTTCCAGAACTGCAGCTTTTCTAGTAGAAAACGCAGCCTGAGAGAGCTGAAGTCATGCTGTTTCATCTGGACTATCCTCTGTTCTGCTAGCTGCAGACCACCAGCATAGTATCTTTCTTTCACTTGGTCCAGATCAATTAAACTCACTCAACTGCTGTTACACATACGTGCCTCAGCTAGTCATGATCCTTCACACAATCATGACACTGTTCTTTTAATGTCACATTCATTATGTGACAGCTAAGAAAATCATGATCTCTCATCCTCAGTGGCAGCTACAATCTTCTTGTCTTGTTGCTTCTCCCTTTTGGGATGATACACGTTTCTTTAAGGAATATGTCCTAGTATGCAATCACTTTTCATTGCACTAAGGGTATTTTTATACCTGCACCATTTAGTTCATTTAAATTGAACTCTGGTTAGTTTTCCCTCGTTGTGGTTTGTTTGTGCAGGTGTGAACACAGTAATCACAGCCTGGAATGGACCAAAGCAACCACAATCTGGACTGCTTTGACGGAGGCGGTCTAGGTGTGGTTCTAAATAAATTTTATGGTGTACGTGATCCGACCTTGATCTGCACCAACTGCCAGATGTATCTTGCAACTGTGAGCTAAAACAAACTTCCTGTAGCCAGGTATACTTTGTATTCTAGGATGTTGAAGGTACCACAGATGTGCAAAGTTTATTAGCTAGCCATGAAATGAATGAAAAATCTCCATGTTTTCCACTCGTGCAGAACGCAGCACCTCTTTCCTGTATTTACTTTTGTTGCTCTCGCCCCAGGCACATCTGGCCAAATAGGAGACTGAACATTCTCATGTGGTTTGTAGTGACACATTTTGGTTCGCTTAGAATTCAGTTTTTTGCTGTGAGACAAACAAACCAAACCATAGGAAAAAGCTGCAAGTTTAAAGACTCCTCAACTGATTTGGACCAGGGTAAATTAACTATAGGTGTGAAAATTACCCCAAAAAGTCTAATTTCAATACTGTAACAGTCTTATGTGATGGTTGGTGAGTTTTTCAAGTACTGCTCTTCTTCAGTAAACCTCACAATATACATGACATGAATGTGGTATAATTTATAGGACTTAAACCCCTGTAGCACACGCCTAGGGATAGGTCATAGCCAGCAGTGGTTTCGCCATGGTAACTACTGGTTGCTAGGGAAAAATATGTGTTCTGCAACCACTTGGCAAGTAGTTGTGGGAGGTTGCTGTTGCTAGGTGAAACAGGTTGTGAATAGGTATATGGTTCTGCACTTAAAACCTCTTTCCATTTGTTTTGCTCACTAGCAGTTTGGCGCTGTTGCTCATAGTTGCCAACTTGTCTGCAATCAGTCAGCAACTACTCGCCAATTAGTTGCAAAACTGTAAAAGGTACAATATTAATAGGAAACTGAGACCATTTGCCTTCAAAGTCAAAGTTGGGCCTTTTAAAACTTATTGGTTTTATTTATTTTCGTCAATCAGGTGTTTCAAGAGCCTCTTGTCTCGTGTAAAACTTGCGTGTATTACCTTGTTCTTTGCTAACTGAAATCAATTCAAGTAACAATCGCTAAGAAAATCAAAGGACTTCCAGCCAGTGTTGTTGCAGGACAAACAGTTGTCATCAACAGCATAATCATCTAAAGATCTTTACTGGTATCTCACCACAAGTTTATTTTATGTTTGTTTTTTACCAAGGTTTGATAGAGGTTGACAGAACATGCTGCCGCAGTTATCTGACCACTGAAAGATGTGTGAATCCCACATTGCCATGTGCCATTCTCAGGCCTAACCTTTAACCAGATGCTGATGAGGGGTGCAGCATGTTAAAACATGTCTTCATGATTCTCTATGATCTCATGTGTCCCATGTTAAAAAGCTATGTGGGTCCGAAGCTTTTGGAATTGCGTAATTAAGCGATAACTAAACGAATGTAATGTGGTGTATCTATATAGAGTCGGATTGTGTTCATGCAAGACTGTGTGCTCCATTAATAAAATGGTTTGACAATTTGTGGCTGCCACATTAAGTCAAAAGCCAAAAATTAATTAAGGAAAAGAAAACGTCTCCTTTCAAATTTAAGAGACACAAGTTATCAGACCAATATTTGAGCTTTCAAAGAGCTTGAAAATGTGAGTGGAAATATTTACCCTGATAGATGGTGTTTGTGATTCATTGAGCACATATCCTCTCTGTCTTTCGCATTACTCATTCACAGAAACATAAGTATCCATCCGTGGAAGAGCTGATGTGTACACACAACACTCACACACTGATCATTACCCTGCTGGTTTTTCACAGACACTTGGAGAAACACAAAGAGGGAGACCTAAACCCAAACCCCGAAATGATTTTCCCTCCTGTCACCATCACCACCAAGTTTGTGTGCAAGTTTTTACTGTACATGTGCGCCTGTTTGTGTTGGAGACCACATGCAAAGGGTTTCCACGGGCGACATCCAGAGGTTCTTGGGGGGGGGTCCCTAGGTTATGATCACTTTTCCAGCAGTGTTGTCACAAAGACACAATTATACTAAGAATAAGCTCTTTGTCGAAACATGAAGACGGCGAATCAGACAAAAACAAAGGAAATGACAAAAACAAATCAGAAGCAACGGTTCACTCACAACCGCTTGGCTCTGCTTTATATTTATACGCCTCACACCAGTTCTAAAAAATCATTTTGCTACAGATTCCATTCACATCAGCTTCTTCCTACATGCTAGAATCTGTCTCGCTCTTAAATCTGTCGTCACTTTTACACCTTATTCTCACCGTTTTGCCAGAGCGGAACATATTGCGCTGCTGTGTGTGAAAACAAAGAAACGTATCCAAGCATCTAAATATCTACAGCATTTTTTTTTTCACTGCAAGCAGGGTGAGGTCGAGCACCCCTAAGTTCCTCGTGTGGTCTGCTTTATGACCTCCCGCTTTTTAAAAAAAAATCTTTTGAAGTTCACCAAAATAAATACACAGAGGAAATTACACATCTTAAGATCTCACAAAAGCAATTGTAGGGCAGATCGATTCACACCCGCTGAAAGAAAGGCAGATTCGTTAGCAGAGTAAGATCTGAACAATACAGCTGTGGGGGCCTACGCCATATTGGTTTTTGGAGAGCAAAAGAAATCATATATTTTTATATATATTGTATATACATAGATCACTTGTTAGAGTTTATCAAAGAAAAAAAATAATGGCGTATTGTGTTTTAACTCACAATTGGTTAGGTTATCATGAAGATACATCTTAGCTGTGCTATGATAGACAGTAATCAATAAAAGAGACATAGTAACCAGGACGTTATCCACTGGTTTTAAACTCCATACATCAAATCTTCAGTGGTAATGTTTTGGCCCCCACCATGTTGCATTTTAGGAGCCAGAAGTTAATTTACGCAGAAGAATGTTAAGTGTCAATTTGTTAGCTAATGCTAACTAGCTTGTTAGCAAGCTAGCTGTCTTTACGTAAAATCAGTTGCAATGAGTTTTCTTGAACCAAAAAAATTCCTCATGATTGCAGTATCAGATTGATGTGGTCACGTGTAGTTTGCATGGAAGACATTGATACTTAATTAGCAAGTATCTGCAAACATTTGTTAATTAACCACAAAGTGGTATTAAAACTTAAAAAAACACTGCCACATACTAGAAATGGAGAACATTCAACTTTAAAGTAAAAGTTGTGCCTCACTGCCACAGCAAAAGGTGCAACATTTACTTTGAAGGCAAAAAAATCTTTTTCCACTTTTCGTTCCACTTTTCACACAATGCCACTCAAGGAGTATATGGCATACTCAGGGCTAATTGCTGTGACCACAGCAACCTGCTTGCAACCAAAGTAATCGCAACAAAATTTTCACTTAATGGTCAAGGAATACACATTTTCCTCTAGCATCCGGTTGTTGGTCGATGGTCGCAGACAAGTCTCCAGGTTTTTGTAATTGGGCCTTCACATATTCAAAATGGTGGAAAATTTCACGTTGCATGTTTAGCGATTAGGTGTCAGCAATATGTTAACACAGGCCAAGACGATTTTGTACCAAGTTGTAGATATGCTTTTTAATGCTATAAAGGTGAGCAATTTCACACTGGAGTCAATGGAGACTGGCTCCCTTTTGTAGCTTTAGCTCCTTCTAAATTTGTTTGGATTTTCAGTGCTGAAAGTTGTCCTTTAGGGCTGCGTCAAATAATACTTAAGAGAGTTCAACTCCCAAAACTGAGGCTTCTTGGGTTTTAAATAAGACAATGCACACATGGTAGAAGAAAATGTTGACAAGTTGAGTCGAGCTGAAAGCAGAATCACATCTTCACCACGAGCAATAGCGAGTTAAGTCACAGAGCACTTAAGAGAAATAGTAGCATGTCCACAGTGTGTCAAATTATAAACACAGCTTCTCTTTAATCTTAACAAAAAAGTGAGGAAAAATGTACAAAAGAGTGTGACACAACAGTACCAACAGGCTGAATGTACGCTAACGTCGACTTTATGTGACTTTAACATGGATTAAAGAGATAGGGGCCGTGAATGGTTCAGTCACATTATGTCAGAGCAGAGTCGAGCCTCGCCGAAATTCACTAAACTGTGTAAAAAGTCTGCGTGAATAAGTACGCGAGGGCCCACTGTGTTATGTAAATGAGCCACCTCAAAGTCTCCCGTGTTACAGCTGTAACCTCGCCGAGTCGACTTAAAGGCAAATTTTCCCCCCTCCCCTCCACACATCACGAAAGATAAACATGTTCCAAAGTTAAGCAGAGACATGATTGATTCAGACACACAGCGGCGTAGTGATGGAACATTTTATCACGGTTTGAGGGAGGAATCAACAAACATTTTCACACATAACAACAGGAACAGATGCTGCTTTTAGAGAGAGGAAGATTACACAGTTTTGTATTTTCACACTAACAGACTTTTAAAAAAGCCAAAAAAAAAAAAAAAACAAGAAAGCTCGAAGTCAATTTCCCTGCTCTTTTCTGCTGTTATTGTATTATTTTTTTTCTTCTCCTCTTCACTCCTTTAAATGGATATTTTAACTGTGGCAGAGAAATTGTTCTTGTGTTTCAGAGCTTTGTTCTGTATACAAAACGAGTTTGAGACCAGAAGATTTGTGTGTGTGTGTCTTAAAATCTGAAAAATGGAAAATAAATCAAATGCTGTGCATTGTGTTCACCAGTGTACTTTGGATCTACAATGGCCTCTTTGGAAAGCTGTAAGTTTGTGAGGATTCTGCACATTCTGAATACTGTAGCTGATGTGGAGGCAGTTATGGCTTTTATTATTTAACCTCCTAGGACCTGGCGTCCACATATGTGGACATCACATTTTGGGTTATTTAGACCAAAATATTCAATTTTGCTCTACAAGAGCCTGATATCCACTTACGAGGACATTATACTGCTACTGTTCTATCAAAAATTTAAACGAATATCCTCATATGTGGCTCTTATTTTTCTTAAAAACAAAAATAAGGTAAAATAAAACAATAATCTGGTAATTCTTTGTTTTTACATTCATCGGGCCCCAATATGCCCAAATATCAAAGAGAAATTAAAAATGCATGCTGTGGAAGAGTTCGGGTCCTAGGAGGTTAAACTGAGGCCCCAAAACCCTTAGATAGCTACAGCTACACAAAGAGTTGCAGTCACGCTAGCTTCCGCTTGGTAATGAAAAGGACATTTTGTTTGTCCTCTGCAAGAAATATGTGTCTTATTTGTTGTGATATAAAAGAGTAAAATAAACCCCGCAGCAGCTTAGAATGCATGGTCAGGAAATCTGCATTTCTTTCTTTTTAAGTGTATGATTTGAATAACAGAAATTAAGCAGCTTCTGTTGTGTTCAAGCAGTAAAAGTTAATTTAGAAAGAGGCGAGAAATATCTGACCCGTTGACGTGAAACTGGTTCCATTAACTTGTTTGGCTTTGCAATTTTCTAAGAATTCTTAAAAATAAATAGAAAAATGAAGATAACTAAAGAAAACTGACAGCTTTTTGTTATTATTATTACAAATGATAAACCTGCAACCTCGTGTTTGTGATGTGCCTTTAAACCTGTTTAATCGGTGCCTGTACTGATATGAAACGGATGTCCTACTGAGAGCGAGGGTGACATGACAAGGCCCATGCTGCCTCCTGGTGGTTTTACAGAGACACTGCACTTCACTTTGTTTAGTTTTGGTAATGAAAATGATTCAGTACATTATAAAAAATAAAAATAAAGTCAAATTATTTGGTTAAATAAATTTACCCCCCCCCAATTCAATAGGATCCTGCAGAGAGGAGACATGAAAGTGAGGCAGAACAACACGCAGGAAATGGTCTGAGGTGGACTCAAACCCAGGCCCCTACAACAGCCTTCAGTATAGGATGGGTTTCCAGCTAAACCAGGTGAGCCATAGTGGTGACCCAGGCATGCTTATTACTAATACTTGAGTTTCACTGTGCACCGCATTCACCAACTACATCAACACGGTCCGTTAATTTTTACCATCTTTTTATTAAAGTAAGAATATTTAAAACAGCAATTAATTTAAAACCCAGGCAAGTTTCTCCTTTTAATAGTCAGACAGCCACCAAGGGGATGAGAGCATAAACATACACACAACATCTGGTCATAACACACAAAAGAATTAAAAAGTTGCTTCAGAATTACATCAATTTATGGCACTCAGACAGTACACAGTCAGTTTGGCTCAGAACTATTAAAACATGTACAAATCAAGGTCCAATGTGGACCACTTCATGCATTTCATGCGCTCAATAAAAACAAAAACAAATAAAAACGGGCAAACGACTGAGTATTTATGAGACGTTCAGGTCACATGACGCAAACCACACACATCCTTTCCCTCTACTGAGCCATAAAAACAGCCCTCGTTACAGCTTTCATATTTATCTATAGTGACTGTGTCTTTTCTGACTCAGACATCCTACTCCCATGACTTCCCTTTGGGAACCACTCATCTAGAAAACGCCATTAGATATCATTAAGACATAGCTAAAGAAGCACAGTGGTCACTGTCCAAATGCAGTAAACAGACTCAGACAGCGACCCCGACGTTGCTGATGTGGCTTGTTTCACGATGGGTTTGAAGGACTTTGACTCCCACTTGTATCAGTGTTACTGTATACAAGCAACATTTCAATGACATGCACAAACAGCGAGATGTAAGCAGACAGCAAGTGTGTGTGTGTGTGTGTGTGTGTGTGTGTGTGTGCGTGTGTGTGTGTCAGCATTAAGGAGACAGATTAAGACTAGAAGGGGATTAAAACTAACAACTGGAACATTGAACCCAATCACATCACGACTGGTGAGTCATTAACCCCTCGATGCTGTGTGCGTGTGTGTGTGTGTGTGTGTGTGTGTGTGTGTGTGTGTGTGTGTGTACGTACAGTGGAGTAAGGCAGGAGAAGCGTCAGATCTTGAGTGACACAGCTGACAGAGGGAAGGGCATCTTTCAACAAGTGCCGAGAACGACAGATTGCACATGCTCGCACATGCTGTACACTCAAACGCACGCAGCATCCGTGTTATCCCGCAAATCACAGGCTGAGCACACTGACGTTAAGCAGCGCAAACATCAAAGGAAGACTGAAAGAAAACAGCAACAACAGCAGGGCTTTGCAGAGTATCACGCTTCCTTCTTGTTTCCCCAGCCGAACAGTTTGGACATCGGAGACTTTGACTTTTCCTTCTTTGGTTTTTCCTTTTCCTTCTTAATGTCTGTGTGATCAAAGCGAGAGCGAGAGAGAGACATCATTCAAATTCTTACTTTACAAAACAGTTATTACATTGCATTAAGAACACACTGTCATGATGGTGAATTTTCATGTTTTCAAACAATCCTGTGAGACAAACTGTGTTCATGTTTCAGTGTCACTGGCTTTATTTGCTCTCAATGTAGGTGCAGGAGCCCCACCCACTTTCTGTCCAGACCTTCTGTTTGCGAGGGACAGTCAATCAGCAGAAAGTTGCCTCAATAGGAAGAAGAGTTAAAACAACTTGTTCAAAATGGGGGGTAAACTAAGAGGGTTGTTGCCAATAATTAATATAAGTAAAATATCCCGATAGGCTAAAGGCACAGAGCTGCACTATGACCGGATTCCTGAAGAGATTTAGAGTCTGAGCATCATCAGCATCGACAGACATCCTGTTCACACAGTAGTAGTCATGATTCAGGCGACTGAGCCACCCACAAGATGGCGAATTGTAAATGTGTTTTTGAAAAAAGGAAATCGTTTAATATCCCCGAAAAGCAACTTTAATCCTTCTGTGCATTTATTTAGAAAGTCCAGTGTAGTTTGGCTAAAATGATTTTAAAGGATGAAGTAGGAGCTGTTTGTGAGTGACTAAGTATTGGGGGACAGATAAAAATGTTAAAATGTCACTGTATTATTAAGTGGGCTTTATTTTGTATACATAATTAAACAGCTCCTTTCATGAGCCCATTTAAGGGTCTTTAATATTGCACCGTGATTCAGAAAGCCCCACATTTGCAGCCATCTTGCAGACACAAAAGTCTGACTTAGTCACCACTACGGATGTCCTGACGCCTGCCATCCAGTGGAAAGCAGGTGATTTTCCACATCTCCACCGCATGGGACACGGCACGTGTGTGTAAACGGACACACAACTGCACTCGGAGTGAGAACGAATTGTGAAACTTTGGCATTAACTTTATGAATACATTAAAACTGAAATGGCTAGTCTTTAGCCCACGGTCGGCGTTCGCTCGCTGCAATGTAATGACCTTTCACTGAAGTTCAATAAATCTCCTCAATTTTCAGCCTTGCTTTGCCGGTCATGAATTGCAAATGAAGCCGGATCCAACGCTGCTCTATCAGAGGGTCAAATTAAGCAGCTGCATTATCCATTTGTCTAATAGGGACGCTGCTGACAAAAAGAGAGGGGGGAGCATTTTGTTTGATGCTTTTTCCATTAGCAGTCAGTAGATCAAACGAGATGAAAACATTGCCCAGGCGCACCCTTTAAAAAAAAAAAAAGAAAAATGCACCACGAGTCCCCACACACACAGAATTCTATCTACTTCAATTAGAGGTGTCCATGATGGAAATCCTCAATTGGATAATTTATAAGCCAACTAAGTTGCAGTGACACTGAGGTTATGAAAACTAATGAACAGGGTGGGGGGTGGGGGGGCTGTGGACGTGGTGCGGGTACTCACTGAAATCCAGCATCATCTTGTTTAGCTGCTCGTCCTCCTCTTCCTCCCTGAGAAGATGAAGCAGAAACACACAGAAGACAGACAGGTTAGTCAGCAACTGAACGCTACACTTAGAGCAATTTAAATAATCAGTTTCATTACGTCGTACTTAGTCCACAAAATGTCAAAATAAGGCAAAAAGTGTCCCAGAAGGCCGACATTCAAGTTGTTTTTTTTCTCTAGTTAAGCTGTTTCAAAAGTACTGATGAACAAGCTTAAGCCGATTTGCTACATTTAAGACAAAGTAAATAATAAATACAAGAAATTTTCCTCAATACACAACTAAAACTGTTATATTTGTAATGCATTTGCTACATGGTTGATTTGCTGATAGATTACAGTCACAGAAGTGACACAGGATAAGAAGTATAGTCAGTCATCGATGCTTTTAATATATTTGAGTTTTAAGCAGTTAACTCTGTTTGGAGTTAAACATTATCAAATCCAAACTTT
>NW_024582614.1:258476-260447 GCF_018398535.1 Haplochromis burtoni | reverse complement strand
ACACACACACACACACACACACACACCTGAGTCTGTCCTCATCCAGACCCTCCACGATAGCGTTTCTATCGTTGACAATCGCCACCAGTTTCTTCATCAGCTCCTGTTCTTTCTTCCTGTCCCAGGATGTTTTTAGATGTTCTGCACACACACACACACACACACACACATTTCATGCTCAGATCAGCGGTCGGTTTTCCTTTTCCCCCTGTTGTGCACTCTGCTCAGTTTCATCCCTAAACGTCCTCACCTGGTTTTTCCATCAGCCTCCTGAGCTCTTGCTCAACAGTGGGCTGCTCTTCCTCCAGCTCCTGGGTTCTTCCACTGCACATGTTTGAAAATAGAGATGACACCTAATTCACGGCTTTATTAAAGAGTATATCCGTTAGAGAGCAGGTTAAGATGGTCCACCTTAAACACATTCACAGAGACCTTGCGTGTTATTGTCGACACATCTGAAACTTTCAACGTTTTTAGAAAAACACTGCGTCATCCTCTCCATATTTGGTAGTTCTTGGGATAATTCTGTATCTTAGTCAGAATTTTTCAAACATCATTTGGCAACAGATGCGTGTTTACGCATCCAGCAGGTGTGCAAGTCTTCTCGCGCCACCTGACAAATGTAAATCTGACATTCAGACTCCCAACAGCACCGTTTTGGCCTCCACCTCCCCCTGAGATTCTCAGTTCTTGTTTCCTTAGCTGTTGACATATTGACACAAAAGCTTTAAGAATAAGTTTCCACTCTGTTAAAAATATAGGTGTACCCAATGAAGTGGCTGACAAGGGTATACTGTACTATGTACATATTCATTAGGTACACCTGTTCATCTGGTCGCTAATGCAAATAGTCAATCACGTGATAGCAACTGAATGGAGTTAGGTATGGAAAAAACTACCTGCTGAAGTTCAAGTTCACGAGAATGAGAGAGAAGGAGAACATATCCAGTGAGCGGCAGTTCTCTGGGAGAAGAGGTCAGAGGAGAAGGGCCAGACTGCTTCGTGCCATTAGGAAGGCAACAAATAACCACTTGTTACATACCGAGGTATGATGATCGTTGAATGCACAACACAGAGAACCTTGACACTGATGGGCTACAGAAGACCATACTGGGTGCCGATCATGTGACCTAAGATCAGGAAACTGAGGCTACGGTTCACTCAGGCTCACCAAAACTGGACAATAGAAGATGTCGCCTGGCTTGAGTCTCAATTTCTGCTGAGACAGACAGTAGGGTCAGAATTTGGGGTACACGACATGAAAGCATGGATCCATCCTTCCTTGTCTCAACAGTTCAGGCTGATGGTGGAAGTAGTACCAATTGAGCACTGTGTAGACACCACAGCCCATCTTACTGATTGTTACTGACCATGTCAATCCCTTTATAACCAGTGTCAGCAGGATAACACACCATGTCACAGAATTCAAACCACCTAAAACTTGTTTCTTGAACATGACGAGTTCACTATACTCAAACGGCCTCCACAGTCACAGGATCTTAATCTAGTACAGTGGATTAAGTGGTCCAACCCATTACGGACAAGGTGTACCTAATAAGATGTCTGGAAATGCTTTATAGCTACAAGTCAGTGTTATATCCGTCTTTACCATTTATTTATCAAATTAGTATTTTCAGTCGAATTGTCGCTGTTGTGTTCAGCAGCGTCGTGCTTCACACTTGTGTGGACACTGCAGACAGTCGGGGGTTGGTGGGGGTGGAAGGGGTGAGGCAGGTTAGCTGCTTAGTTCCAGGACACCCTGCAGTGACTCGGAGGAGGGAGGACACTGGGAATTCACACTGTCAACCTTCTGGCCACAAGTCTGTTTCACTAATCGCTAAATAGTGGCATGCCCCCTTCCTGAGTGAGAGAGAGTGTGTGTGTGTGTGTGTGTGTGTGTGTGTGTGTGTGTGTGTGTGTGTGTGTGTGTGTGTGTGTGTGTGTGTGTGTGTGTGTGTGTGTGTGTGTGTG
>NW_024582614.1:182605-258456 GCF_018398535.1 Haplochromis burtoni | reverse complement strand
GACCAGTTCAGACTCCCGACGCATGGCCAACTGTTTGTTCCTGATCAGACCAAACCACTCAACCATGAGCTCGTCCGTGAGAGTGTCATCGTCACCCTCTGACGAGGAACACAGAGCACACAGTTAATCCCAGACACATACATTAAGATTTCTCTTACATTCACAGCACGTCCTGACTGAAAAGCCTTCACAAAACACACAGCTGGCGCGTGCATCCCACCTTCTTCGCATTTGCGCAGCTTCACCTCCAGATCGACTCCCCTCTTTTCCAGCTCGTTTAAATTCTGTTCAATCTCCTCAAGCTCCTTCGTGATGTCCTCTTTAGGAATGTAGTCTGGCTTCATCTACAGACCCAAACAGATGCAGAGAAAAGTGCATGAATGACATGCTCATTTTATAAAAAAAAAAAAAAGAAAAAGCTACGGCAAACTTATTTTCAGAGACCCACTACCTTCTTTGTCTCTGACTTGGTGCCATTCTTTGTTTGCCCTTTCAGACCCTCCTGTAATCCTAAAAAAAAGGTGGAGATAAAAAGCAGAGAATAAATCAACCAACAAAGCTAAGAACGGATAAAAATTACAAAGGCACGACTCACAGTAAACTGTTAGGAAGGCTTCTTCCTGTAAATGTTTGGTTATGACCACGCTCTTACCCTTTGATCTCGGTGGAGTGACAGAAATACTCAGGCTGGGAAACTGAGAGGAAGGCCTCGCAGAAATCTCTGAGGTCTTCGGAGCCTCATTAGACCCTGGTTTAGTGGAAGGGCCAGCAGGCCTGTGGGCGGGAAGAGGGACAAATGGAGAGGATTCGATTAACCTACGACTAGACTCTTTCCCCGTCTTGCTACAGTTTTGATTCATGAGAGCGAGAGGAAAGGTCATTCGTGGAAAAGGAACTCCAAGCACTGAGCATATGTTGCACCACGGAGGACTCGACTCAGTCCCGACACCATTTGGGGCTCGCATGCATGTGGCGGAAGAGGAGAGACTGAAAGCTCTGACTACAAATGATGGCCGAGACATTTGGAGGAGCAGCAGGTACAGGCTTCCTGTGGGAGGAATGTTTGGTGAGACGGATGAAAGACTGGATCACACGATGGATGGATGGACAGGACATCAGGAGGAGGGGGGGGGCTCATACAGTTAATGCCTCACGATGTCGATATGCTGAGAGGCCACCCACGTACATACACTCCCTGCTGTTATCAGGAGCACGAGTCAATAAGGAAAAGGACTCAACGAGAAGCATAAGAAGTAAGAATCAATTAAATCAATCAAACAAGTCTTACTTGGTTTCTTTGGAGACGGGCTTGAGCTTCGACCTCCAGTCTGCAGGAGTCTCAGTCTCCTTCACTGCTGCGGGGGGAAAAAAACAACAACAAAAAAAAAAACCAAAAAAAACAATTGAAACCAGTTCAGTTCCCTCATTAGACATCCACTAGTCAATGTCAGTTCCTAGTTCTGTTGTTTGGTTGTAAATGCTATTTGTTAAATGGCATTTTTACAACAATGACAGCAAATGCACAAAAGCCAAGGATGATATTACACCCAAAGTAGCTCCCAAATAAGCATATAAGCAGCAGATTAGAGACACAGTATTAATAAAATTATTAATAAGAAGCACTGTGGGAGTACAAACCAAGGCAGCTCACTCTCTGGGCAGCATTTATATATAAGGAAATCATATTTTATACACAAACATAATGTAGGAGTAGGTGATGGATAATATGTATTGATTTGTAAATAACTTGAGATTATTGTATATAAAATTATACTATAGTAGATTTCTAACTAGGCAGCTTGTTCTCTTTCTCTCAACAATACTTTCTTTAAAGACAGAACACATTTCAGGGTCAACTTGGAAGAAAGGCAGATGTGAAATGTAAAGGTCAGAGGTCAAATGTGTGTCAAAAGTGTGTGTGAGACCTTGTGTATCAACTCTCTGCTTGTAAAGTGTGTAAGTTTAACCTGATGTGTTGGGTAATGTACTGCCCGTCTTCGAGGGTGCCCTGTCTGCAGTCTTGGCCTTGAGCCCGCTCTGACTGCCCGGGCTCTCAGAAGAGTTCGCGGTGTCTTCAAACTGCAGGTCAGACAGGATCGATGGGTTCACTTTCAGCTTCACCTTCCCTCCAACTCCCTCTTTCTCCTTCTTTGGCGTCTCGACTTTAGGTTGAGATCTAAATAGAGGTGAAGAATGCAACTTAAATGCCTCTCTTCACCAGCAGAGGTCAGGGTAGAGCAGGATACAAAGTGTAATCACATGTTTCTGTGAGTCTCAGGTTAGATTACTTACTTCTCAGTTTTATTTAGTACTGTAGTCGCCCACGATTGCTTTTTGTTGTTATTGTTGTTTTCCTCAGACAGTTTTTTGGAGATGAAGGCTGCTGCTGATGCTTTTGACTTATTACTCTCGTCTTCCTGTTTCACCTTCCAGCCAGTGCCAGTTGTTTTAGCTGTATTCCCACCTTTGTCCAAACTTTCATTTACCTCTTTTTTTCCAGTACCACCCACATTTATGACCACAGTAACAGCTTTCCCTGCCGTGGCCTGTTGTGCCTTACCACCAACACTCTGGCCTTTGTTTATGTCCACATTGAAGGTTGAAGTCTTTTTCTCCTCCACCTTTGCCGTGTTATCTTCCTGGAAGAACTTGAGCTTGGACTGGAGTGTCTTGGCAGCGGTTGCCGAGGGTCGAGGAGTTTCAGCCGGCCTGGTGTTGATAGATGAGGTCACAGTGGTAGTAGTGTCACGTGAAGCTGTGGGTCTGGCCGAAGAGTTAGATGATGCAGCCCAGGGGGCTGGGGACGCAGAAGTGGACTTGGGAGTGGTGGGTTTCTCCGACACCCGTGAAGGACTCAGACTGGAGGATGTGTAAGTAGGAGCAGGTGTACTGTGTTTACTCGAGTCTTTAAGAGGAGTGAATTTGGAAACATAGGAGTTTGGGGTCAAATCTTGAAGAGGCGTGCTTGTGTTTGCAGATGACAGCAACCTGTGAGAGAGAAAGTACAACACACACACAGGTTACAACAGGGAACATAGTCACAAACTAGGAACATAAACCTGCGATTGGTGCCATTTTACCCTCAATACACCTCATTTATAATGATGCTAACCTGCAAACCCAAGCTACAGGAAGACTATATTGGTTCAAAACGTAAATTAAGCTCAATTTGACTCTTTTCAACATTTTATGTTAATAAATGAACATTCTGAATTCATAGAAATGTGTAACATTTGCAATTTACAAAAAAAAAAAAAATCTACATTTAGCAATAACAGTGTTCTGGCTAGTTTGCTAAAGCTACTCATTTTTCTTTTCCTCATGATAGAAAAAGCAGGACAAATTAAGGTCCTGTGTAAAAAAAACAAACTAAAAACAATATATCAAAAAATGAACAAACAATAAAACAATTTTTTATTTAATGAGAAAAGTAAAATAGTCTTTGCTAAGAAGAAACTAGCTAAGTTTAACTAGGTAGCGGCAGAGCTAGCAGTCAATAGCTAACAAAATCCATGGATTTATCTGATTAAGAGACTTCTGAAATATTTAAATGTGTTTTTCAATTATTAAACTAGTTAAACTGTATGAGAAAGGAAAACTAGAATATTTTTTAGTTGTTTTAACCGTTTTTCTTAATACAAGCGATTAAAAAATAAAAACTGAGTTATATAGAGGCATTACAAATACAATAATTAATAAGAAAAACTAAAATAAGTATAATAATTCTCTAGCATTCTTACACAAATCAGTCTTTCCCTGTTCTAATGGCAGACTTGGAATAAACATAATGGACCTAAATGGCGCCAACATTAGCATTCCTATCATCTTACTTTGCACAGTTCCTGTGATAAAGCTTCCCATCCACTAGATGTCGCTGCACCAGGTGAACGTGCTTATGACAGGATGCACATGTGCTACTCAGGGTGCCTGCCTGAGATTTTCCAACCACAACCTCCTAGAAGAAAGAAAGAGAGAAAAGAGTGTGGACAAGAGGGGACTTCAGCCGTTACAACTAACTGATGTCACGCAATGTGGGCCTTTTTTTTTTTTTTAAAGTAACTACATTGACGTCATGGTAATCATCTGCTGACACAGACCAAGTGACCTGTCTGTAGTTATTTGGTCATCGTTGACGTGGATGAACGTACACAACCTTGGTCAGTATTTCGTAAATGAATTACTTTTAGACTTCCGCCCCAATTTAGAAATGTAATAGTAACTATTCAATTTTACCTGTGTTGAAGTTTTGTTTTGATTTGGGGAAGGAAGTGGCTTTGTGATGTTGGAGGATGGGGGAGGGCTGTTCTCTCTGGCAGGCTTAGAAGAGGGAAACACCTTAGACGTCACAGCCTGGTTCTTCTTCCCTGACGGCTCATCGCTGGGGCCATCGGCTGGACGCTTTATACCCGCCATTCCACCGACTGTATGCAAAGACAGATGAACAGATGAGATGTGTGCAGATGGACAGAGAGGGATACAGTAAGACTTTATTTAATACTCACTCGGGGAGCGTCCGTGGAAGTAGTTGTAGTATTGGGAGACATAAGTCAGGATGCTGAGGCGGTCAGGAATCTTAAGTGCCACCATGTCTTCTGCATCCAGCAGCGCTGGAATTCCCAGTTGTTCTTCTGCAACACTGAACGCCTGCAGATAAAACCAGTTTTATCCAGTGAGAAAAGAAACAAGACTTTGGGTTTTAAATCTAGACGAATGCAATGCACTTATAAATCATAAAAGCTTACGTTGTGTGATGTCTATGAAAGACTTTCTAGATCTTTAAGGACACCAAACATGATTGTGTTCTTTAGATGTCCCAAAGAAAAGCAAAAGAAGATAAAGGTGGGCATTTGTTTAAAAAAATGCATGCATTCTCTGAGGTTTGCAGACAACAAGTTTAATTTGAAAGAGGAAGAGATGTTTGCATAGTGTGAACAAACCATTTTCATTGTTCTACTGTCCCCATCTACGTCAAATACAAATCACCAACCCGGATTTTGTTGAATTCTATTCCCTCTACCCTTTATGTGAGTCACTAGTGAGAAATAAATCAAGAATTTGCACACCACACTAACATCCAGCAATTCCACGGAAAAAACAAGCAGTGGCAGGCCAATGAGCACCAGCATCGTTGTTTAATCGGTAATCAGATAATGAAGAGCCACTCAGATGCTGTTTACTTTGCTGTGCCCTGTTAATCTCTTACAGTGTTTTCTTATTCGATTGCCCAACATGTTGTTTCAGCTTCGAGCTGAAACCCAGAGCAGCGTCAAACAGTTCCCGCACTTTAGCTTTATTCTCTGCTGGCCCAAAGAGCAGGCGTTTTGACATGTCGAGCTCTTGGCACTCCCCGAGTTCAGTCTAACAATGAAGAATCTGTGAAGAAAAAGTAAGTGAAGAATGCAAAGTGCCCGCATTGAAGCAGTCTGCTTTTTGCCACCACTTCTCTGCTCGCCCATGCTGAACGTTATTTCCACAATTACCCAAGATCCCACGGTGCTGATGTAAACCGAAGTTGTGTCTTAAACTCAAGCTGACTAACTTAAAGTCTGTTTTCTTGGAGTATTGAGCTTCATCTGTGTAGAGGAGCTGCACACTCAGCTGTAAATCTCAAACACTATCAGGGGCACAGGTGTGGCTCCTGTGGTCATGGTTCATTTACCCCACGAAGATTACCTGCTTCCTCGCTGGTTATATAAATATGATGATGTTCTTCAATGTCAGATAAGCAACACTGAACTTTTCATGTATCATTAACTATCCCCCCCGCACCCTTAATGTCGAGCTTTGACACCGTCAATAAAGCTGTGGTTTGAAGACCATTGCAATAGGTACCAGGGTTTTACAAGGGTAGTCCTAGTAAGCCGATCATCCTCACTAACTTCTGATCCAAACCTTTGTTCTGGACATGGCCTGAAATATGACAGAAAAGAGAGACAAGGGTTTTCCCTAGCAGGCGTCACAGGGCAAAAGAGTTAAAGTCCAGGGCTATGAAGTGGAGTTAACTCATGACTCCTTTTATAGAGGAGATTCATCAGAGTTCAACAACTGGTGAAAGAACTGAAAATGAAACTGTATTTTTACTTCAGAGTCCAGCCTGATCTGTCTTTTGAGCCCAGACAGACACTGGCTGCTTCAACTTTTACACCAGTGCTGGATGTTATTTATATGCACGCATCACGTATGCTGTATACTGCATGTATGCTGGGTCATAAAACACTGAGACCGATTACAAACCTTAAAGCTTTCCCCCACGATTCGAGGTTGTATACTCAGGTCAGATGGTCTAGCTTATCAGTGTCATTATAAAAGCTATTCTCGCTTTGCTTCACTCATTCTTACTGACCTACATTCATCAAAAAAAGAAAGGAGCGTGGGATGTTATTGTCTACATTTCCAAGTGTTATTCATTCAGTCTTTCCTGAATGTTCACACTGAATTTGGACAAAGAACGCTCATATTTGCAGCTTCATCCTCCTGGAGGGAGGAAGGATGAAAATCAACTAAGTCTGATGGCGCTGGGCCCCGTGTTTTGGCCCGAGACAATTTCCACTGATGTTTGAGGTTATAAATTGTGTCTGTTTTTATATTTTACTCTTCATCCCACAGAGACTGGTTTTGTTTTAGTTTTCTGCTGTCTGTCTTGGCCAGGACATTCTCACAAAAGAGAGAGTCATGCTATCCTTTCTAAATAACAAATATACCTGTGCTTTCTAATGACACAGATGGCCGAGTTACTTTTATTTTGTTTCACAACAAGAGGACTAATCACCAGCCACCGCTGGTATTCTGTTTGTTTTCACCATCATCACCACCTGATATTTGCCAAAGACATCTGCTGATAAGGATCAGCAGATGTCGCTGAAAGTATTTGGAAAACTAACACGCAGGTAAAAAAGAAATCAATAGTTACGTTGACTGAATTCACTCATAAATGGGATGTACAAGTTAACATCAGGTGAGCAAACAGCACCACACACCACGAAAACAGCTTCAACAAAAACTAGCTTAAACTCATTAGCCAAAGTGGCTGTGTCCATCTTTTATTTACAGTTTGTGGATACAGCTAAGGATTTATTTTTTTTAAAATGATGACATGGCTGCCTTGGATGATGTCATCTTTTATATACAGTCTATGATTGAGACTTAGATTCAGATTTATTGTCACATGGCATCACCATATTTTAGATATGTGCAAAGGCAAAAATAAGAGCATCTGTCTGGCAATGGAATAAAAACAAAAGTAAATAAAGGAACAAGTCATGATTTATTTAGTGACTTGACAGTGGTTGGAAAATAGCCCTTCTGCGTCCTGCTCCTGTAACTGAGGACGTATTTATAGTTTTCTGGGCTGGGACTGGAACAGGTTACATTCAGAGCAAACTGGTTTTCAAAAAACAGACTGATTTATTAACTCGCATCATAAATGATAACTAGGGTGGTGATTTTTGTCCATCAGCTTTACTTTAATTATTTAAATAAATCAAACTCTATAATTTTTGCTAACAATACTAAGAGTCTACAGGATGGCAATGCAGAACCATAGACTCTGTATAAACAGTGCATGCAGTCACCAGTTGGTGGGGATATTCTGACCTTCACCATCTTGGGTTTTTATAAAACTAGATGTGACGAATGAGGGCTGGGTCTGATTGAGAAACTGAGGACAATGCAAGCTTGTGTGGTCAGTTACAAAGTAGCCATGGCTGAGGGATTCATTATTTCCAAAACAGGAATGTTCATATTAAAAGTTCATTTCAATCCATCAAATAGCTGCTGACATGCTTCAGTCTTAAGATGGCATTGTCATATTCAAGAACAAAATTTAAAAAAAAGGGGGAGGGTTAAGGGAGCCTTTGTTGGATTCAGGAAATCAGTTTGTAAAAAAAAAAAAGAAAAAAAAAAGTTAAGTGTGAGCATCCAGAATGGAAACGTGTCTTACCAGCTTGTTGTTGTCATAGACATCGTCCTTCTTCAGCGAATCAAATTTGCTGCAACAGAGCAGGAAAAACCCAGAAGTTACAAAACACATAAATCAACTTCCCTCCTGCAGTCTTCAGTTTTGAAGCAGCGCAGACTAACATGTGTTATGCAGTCATGCATTGCTGACTCACTTCTGCATACATCACAACAGCAGCGTGACACCTGCCTCACTGATCCCACGCTGAAGATCTGAAACTAACATGAGATTCAGCCTGCATTAATCACACGGTCACGACTGAGCACGCTGAAACTGAGCCTTCAGCCACTGTTTACTGCTGCGGCTCATGTAAACATGGCAAGCGCCTCCACTCTGCTTTGGCTCGCCATAAATACTGGAATGAGGCGATTACAGCAGCTGTGTCTTTTCTGTCAAATGGCCTTGCTGAAACAAAAGCAGGCATCTCTGCGAGAGGGACTGGCCAGGAGTCAGTTAAAGATGATGAGAAAATACTGCTTAGAGGCTTGGGCATCAATCTTGCAAATCTTCTGCAGTGAAGAGTGCAAGTCCTCAGATTTTTATAGTAGGTACTGGAAAAGTACAACTAACTCTAAACGTAGACATAATAATGTAGCTCATTGTCCAATTGTGATGATGACATTACAAAACTTAGTTTCTGTTGCGACTCGAATTGAACTTATCAAGGGCACATAGTTTAAAATGGGACCGTTTCTGAGGACAGATCATCACAAAGTTGGACACGACACATGTGGCCAGCAGCAGTCACAGGGATTTGTAAAATGCCCAATTCCATTACGCAGACATGCTGAGCATTGAAATCGAGTGCAGATATGTAATAGTGCTATCTTGAAATCGCCCCCCAGAAAACCATAAGTGACCGTCTCTGCAACGCTCTTTGGGTCACAGCTCAGCTTCGTCTCCTGCTTCCTACAGATCAGCAAATGTTCAGATTTGTGTCTGACAAAATAACACAAAGAGAAGGCGAAAAAGCGAAAGTCTGCCATTAAACTCGGAAGCAAAATCACTGACTTCAATCTTCTATGAAAATAGTTTTGTGTTGTCAACAGACAAGTCAGGAGTGCAGCCAATAAGTTTCACTTATTTCCTGCTTTCGTTCTCCGGTCCTGTTCCAGGTGTACTCACATGAGATCGGGTCTGTGTTTGTGGATGAGGGCGCAGAAAGCCAGTCCGTCCCTGAAGGACGTGGTCATGTTGGTGATGGAGACATCCCGGTAGCCCTCACACTGGATCCGGCACCACTGCTGCAGAGCCTTCACGGCCGCCATCCCGGAGCTCGGAGCCGGACTGATCCGTGTGAAGAGCGCAGCAGTGCCTCTGGAAGCGCTCACAGAGCTCCCTCCTGTCTTCGCTCCTCAGCGTCCAACAAGTAAAACTTTAGAAACTTTCCACAGAAGCCCAGACTGACGCCTTATCCGGGAAGCTGGGAAGGCAAGTCTTTTAGCGTTTGTGTGAATCACCTCACTGACTCTGAGTTAAGTGGAAAGAACCTGGACGTGACACCTGCGAGAGGTCGACGATGACGCGATGGTGTGGGTGGAGTTTGTCCTTTAACTCTTTGTGTTCATCTGCCCGCAGATTCTGGGATCCGATACCAAGCAAACACAGGGCCAGTGTACCGATACCAATACCGATAATTGTAACCTACAAACATGAGATGAATCATCAATTTGCAAATTTTGAACAGATTTTAATGACCACTGGCATTTTTATTTTCCACAATAATTAGTTAACACAACAAAACACACCTTTCAGCTTTTCATATATTTTGAAATTTGTTTTTTTGGAGAGCTAGAATGTAAATTTTAAAGCACTTGGTCGAGTTCTGTATTTTAAATGTGTTGTAGGCTATGAATAAAACATGTGACAGTTAACAATAAAAGGTTATTATATTCAGACATTTTTCATAGCATATTTGAGGTATATTTTGTGAGTTTAAAAACAATATTTTATTACAATTCAGTAGGCTACATACTGACCGTAAAGTATCGATCCGATATCAACATTTAGTTTAATTCACCCACATCTATTGCATCTGTCTGTGTTTGCCTGTCTGCTATAAAGCCAAGTCATAAATCCAAATTTATACAAAGAGAAAAGTAGCCCTCTACTTACTTCCCTAAGTGCTGTTCCAGAGAAGACGTAGAAACCACAAAGAGAAAACCATCATGTGTAATTTTGAGTGTGTTAAGTATGTAATATAAATGTGACCTCAGGTCATTAGACTCCCACAGATACCCAGAAACATTACTGGGGACTTGCAGCTATTTGAAGGATTTCCACCCTGAGCTTAACAAACAAAAATCTATAAGTACCCACATCCCACCTAACAACAGGAACACATGCCCCAGTATGTACCTAATGTCTGTAATGAGCTATTTTAGTTATAAGGGGATAAAGAGTGAAAGCTAGGTGTGGCTTATTCTTGTGTAAGTCAGCTTGCCCGGTCTTGTTCTGTCTGCTGGGTGTGTTGAAGGAGAGGGGTGTAGTCTCTTCACTGAGTTACCTGACACCTGCAAAATCCAGCAGGGTAAGACAAAAGAGCAGAGGGCCGGGTTTACTCATTCAAACGTGCAAGGATCCATTTTCACCCACCTTTCTGCCAGGCTTCTTAAAAGAATTCAGTTAAATTAGATGCAGAGAAAAAATGATAGAGGCAGCAATACCTGATCATAAGATACAAGTTTCTGTTAAAAACAAAAACAGTATAACCTGTATCTGCTGGTATTAAAGGTACTTTCCACTGCTGTCTAAAGGGCCACCACTGTGGATGGATGGATCCACATGTTTGGATTTGGCATAGATTTTACACTGAATGCCCTTCCTGCTACAATCCTCTCGTGTATCTTGGCTTGGGCCCAGCACTCAGAGTAAGTCTGTGACTTCCTGAGGTCAGGAGCTCCTTTGTGTCTTCTCTGGCTTATGCATCCAAGGCAAATATGATTATCTTTTTTCTGCTGACATGATTTCCTATATTGTGTGTGAGAGAGAGAGTTTTAAAAGAACAGTTTCCCACTGTCTCTGTTCTGTTTTACCCAAATTTGATCTGCATTTCAATTCTTTTTTTCATTGCATCAGTTCACAATAGTTGAGAGTGGGAAGGAAAAACTCCCTTTTAACAGGAAGAAACCTCCAGCAGAACCAGGCTCCGGGAGGGGGCAGAGAAGAGAACAAAGAAACAAAAGCAGAGTCTAAAATAAAGTGCATGGCATGCAGTAATGGCATGTAGCCACGTGATGTGTGGAAAATGTGGGTGTGGCCAAGAAATGCTGAGTCCATCATGGGAAGCGCACCAGCAGCATAACTAAGGGATGGCTCAGGATCAGCTGATCCAGCTCTACATGCCAAAATAGAACTTTCAAGACTAATTTTAATAATAGACAGGGTGTCTGTCTCATGAATCCAAGGAGTTTTTGGAACATCCGGATAATAAATCGTTACAACAGTCCGGCCTAGAAGTAACAAATGCATGAACTAGATTTTCAGCATCACTCTGACACAGGATGTTTCTAATTTTAGCAATGTTGAAGATGAAAGAAGGCACACCTACACACTTCTTTAATGAGCATGTTTACTCCAAATCACTGCCAGGTTCCCTGCAATGTTACAGGGGCACAAAGTAATGACATCCAGAGTAAGCAGCTGGTTAGACACCACATATTAAACTGTCACTGAGATTTTCAAGCAGAGTAAAATAACCTTGGTTTTGTCTGTATTTGGAGAATTTTAACAAACCCTTAAAATCTGAGTTTGTTCAATCTACAGATGCAGAGCTCCTAACTTGTGTGCACAAGATTAAAAAAAATCTCACCTCTGTCTCATTTTCCAGTCGTTGGTGTTCAGATTCTCATAGGCATTGCTGTATACATTCACATTTGAACCTTAACTCTCAAACATAGTTATTGCTGAACGCGGTAGTTCCTCCGAGCTCTCTCTGATTTGGTTCATTGTGTTTCGTTCATGATTCAGGTCACGGTTTTTATATGAGCATTATTTTCAGTGGCAGAGGAGCTTTTACGAGCTGGTTTTTGTCTTGAACAACTGGTGGAAACCAAAAATAGAGGTAAAAAAAAAAAGGTAATGATTAACGCCATACTTTGATGACTCTAAGCTGTGAATGTGGGGTTTTTTCCACCCTCTAGCAGTGATGTAGAAGCACATCTCTTGGAAATGATATGTCTAGCTTTCACCCTCCAACCAGAAAAGGATAGTGAAACTGTGGTTTTTAGTTGTAAAGCATAATGCACCTCTGAACATGTCTCAGACATTCATTGGCATAACTTAACATTTAAAAAAGGGTTATATTCTTACACTTACAATTTGTGTTGAACCAAACTTTCATTTTCTTGACTACTGCTTTGGTTAATTGGTAAATGGACTGATTCTTATATCGCGTCTTTCCACTCTCCTGGAGCACTCAAAGCACTTTATACAACATGCCACATTCACGTAAGCACTGTTTTCTATGGTTTTCAGTGCTGGATGCATCAGAGAGCAACTTGGGAAGTCAGCATCTTGCCTGAGGATATTTGGTATGCAGACTGGGGGAGCCGGGGATCAAACCACCAACCTTCCGATCAGCACATGACCTGCTCTACCTCCTGAGCTACAGCCACCCCTAGTTTGGCTTACTATTTCCCATGAAGAGGATTTTCTGGGAAGTCAGCTGTATGTACTCCATGTGTGTTGAATCATCTTTTTCCTCTCTCTGTTTGAGGTCAAATAGGGTTTTTTTTTCTTTTGAATTTCACAGTTAGATGCTGCTTGCCTGCAGCATACGAGTTTTTCACGGGAACAGTTAAATGGATACCATTCAGATCACGAATAATGAATCCAAGCTTCAGACCATCAAGGAAATCTTTCAGCTTGATAGGTGGAATTTACTGGACTTTCAGGCTAAAGTTGGCTTGTGCAGAGAGCAGATGATGTGATACAATGTGAGCATGAATCACATAGCAGAGGGCAAACAGAAAGCAAAAGTAAGGAGACAAAATCTGATAATGAAGTAAACACTTGGCTTGATGTTGGGCTAACTGTCACCGAGCAGTTTTCAACACACCTTTGAGCAAGACCAGATTTCAAAGTCTTACCAAAATAAACTAACAGCCCCTGAGTAACAACAACAACCTGCAGAATACTTGGAGCAGCCCTAACTTTCACATACGTTTCTGATGCCAGGTGATATTTTGGAGAATAAACTTTTATCTGCTGCCAGCACAAGATTCACATTCCTGGTTTTGATTGAAATATCTTGCAGTGCATCAGAGGGATTCTCACGCGATACCATGAATGAATCCACAAGCAAACTAGTGACTGAGCCCATGGAAAGTGTTTACCATGGACAAAGAGCAAGAAAGCCAATTCCCTTTTTCCTTAAACTTCTCCTGAAGACTACAAGAGTTGTTAGCCATGTTGGACATGATACCAAACCACTGGTTCCTTGGGAAAAGCGTATTTTCCAAGACTGGAAAGGTTGGCAAGTTGCTGGCTCTGGCTGTGTGAAACCAGTTGTGAAGGAGGTGCTGCACCAAAAACCTCACTGCGATAGCTTTGGCTGCAAGCTGACTGACACGGCTGAATGCAGTTTCCATGTTTGTCTACAAAGGCTTGTTAACTACTAGCTGAGCAGAAGTAAATCTTGAAAAGTTTCGGAGCAAGACAGAAATGTAGAATGGTAGCCTTCAAAGTAAAAGCTGCACCTCAGGGATCTTTCAAAAAGTTCAAATTTTGAAACTTTGAAACTTTTCGCTTATGAAGCGCCTTGAGGCGACTTTTGTTGTGATTTGGCGCTATATAAATAAAATTGAATTGAATTGAATTGAAACTGTAAAGCCAAAAGGTGCCCATTTCTGTTGTGCGTAGTATTTTACACTACAACTCATGGAGTAGTTGTAGTGTTCGTCACTTCCATACACACTTCAACCGACAGCAAAAATAGTGAAATTTATGCTGACTATTTAGCAAACACATTTTTCTTATCAACAGGTAGTTGTCAGGGGGTGATCCATTACTGGTCTGTAGACCTGTGTAACTGGAAGTTTATCAGTCATTTCTCTAGTGACTGCCATCAACCTCCAGCAAACAGTCAGGGAATACTCATTTTCCCTCACAAGCAGTGGTTGCAGACCAGTCTCTAGGCCGGTGTGTCTGAGGCTGTATTGGCTTGATCCATACCACCACAAAATGCCATGTTTTTGCAAAACCTCAGTACAACCCAAAGAATTTTTGCAACCATATGCTGGCAAACCAAAAGAATGCAAGTTTAAGGCTTCACTTTTCAGACCTACCATACTATACATCCAACTTTAATGTGTCTGTGTGTGAAACACGGTGCCTTCATAGCACCACCAGGTCAGATTTAGCTCAATGCACGTCTACCATCAGTCAAAATCTACTAATTTAATCTACTTTCCTTTTCAGGAAGGTCAGGTGAGTGAAGCATTAACATGCAACATTTTTGACATACTAAACAGCACAGAGGCTCGTCCATGTGTGACTTTCTTTCCTCTTTTTTTCTGATTTTTCATTGCTGAAAACAAACTGCACAGAAACCTGTACAATCTTTAGAGTCAGGTCAAAAAACAAGACTTCACATAATAGCCAGCATTATAGAGTGAACAGAAATATGGTAAAAATGGTAAATGGCCTGTATTTGTATAGCGCTTTACTAGTCCCTAAGGACCCCAAAGCTCTTTACACATTCAGTCATCCACACACACATTCACACACTGGTGATGGCAAGCTACATTGCAGCCACAGCTACCCTCTGACCACCACCAGTAGGCAACGGGTCAAGTGTCTTGGAAACAAATGCAAGTGCAGTAAAAAAAAAGAGCTTGGTGTTGTCTCTGTCCCATGTCAGCAACTCTTACTGTTAAAAAAATATCTCCCGCAAGCTGCAAAGGAACGTTCGAAGTGAACAATGAAGCTGCATTTAACTTCTTTTTATGACTTTCCAGATTTTTCTTCCTTTTTTTTTTATACGCAACAAGGCCTTCTCAGTAACACTGCTAGTTTATTTTAAATTCAGTTTCTGCTTTATGTAGCATACAGCAAAACTTTAATGTGACAAAGCAGAAATTCAGAAAAGCCCGACTGGAACACAATCTAGCAGCTCCAAGTTTCTTCCTCAGACAACTGACACTAAATCACTGTTTGCCCTACAAGCAAAGTTGCACACATCAAACACGGACAAGAATCCCACAAAAGTCTTGTGTGTTGGTCCCACTCTCCACATGCAAAGCATACAAACACCCCCCTACGCATGAATGCCTAATCCTCCCAAATCCAGACAGGAAATGCCCTCGTCAGTAGAGCTGAATGCTTTTGACAGACCCCTGCTGCTCTTTCTCTGAGCTCTCTCTCCTCCCCCTTTTGCTGAATGATATATGTGCTCTCCTCAAAGTCCCATCTGGAAACAGTTAGCCTGTGAACATTTCCACACAGCCAATAAAAACACATCTATTGCAAGCCTAGTTTATCAGCAATGGAGGACAATTTCAGCATGCAATTGTTACTTTCACTTTCTGGAGCTTTTGTTGGTACAACGAAGCAATAGTTTACTGTCATAACTCAGAGATCCGGTCAAAGGTCTGGTGTAGCGTCAGGGCTCCTTTTCCATGATGTTTTCCAGTTAGTTTGTTATGGTGAGAAACACGTACTAGAACATGCAACTCTTAAGAGTCAAAATGATTTATAAGAGTCCTCAGATGATCTTAATGACGGACATCCTGAGACTGTTATCTAAATAACTTCTGACTTTCATAGAGTGGAGAGTCTAGTCTAGTCTGTAGATGCAATGAGGGTTTTAAAGGGAAACAGCATTACAGAGAAAGAGATGGAAAAAGCAGAGCAGCAGGATGAGAAAATAAGAGGAGGAACAGGAGAGTGGCCTTATAATTTGAACAAACACACATACACAGATCTCAACCTTGTTTATAGCTCCAGGAGTAACTATGAATAAGCATAAGGTAAACATTAACCGTACAGCTCACAGTTTCAGTTAAGAACAATTGTCATTTCCTGATAAGAAATATTTCAATGTGCAATGACTCTTACTGAACATTTGCTGGTGATAAAGTGCTACTCCCGGTGAGGTTTTGAGGGGTGAGAATGTATTATTTTCTTCTCATGTTACAAAGTGTGTCAGAAACATCCTCTGTTGCCAGAGTGGCAATTACACAGTTACAGTCATGTGGAAGAAAAGGACTCCACAGGACTCTGTAGTCCCTTATAAGCACACCTTTACTGCTTCCATAATAATTAAGGTGGTAAGTAGCAGCCAGGTGGTGCTGATCAAATGCACTTGATAAGGTGATCATCAGCAAGTGTGAGTACCTTTATAAAAGCAGATTCTCTGGCAGATGCACAATTGTGCAACCTTCAGTGAAGCTGCAAAACACCCAAGAGCTACTCTGTTATATCAGAATCTACAGACCTCAGTTAGCATGCTAAATGTTAAACTTCATGATAGTTAAATCAGGAAAAGGTTTGAACAAGTGTGACTTATTTAGAAGTCAGAAGATGGCAGCACAGCTTAGGTTTGCCAAATTGTGTCTGAACAAACAGCAAAACCTCTGGAGCAAATTTCTTTGGACATGCAAGACCAAAGTAGAGATTTTTGGCTTTAGTGTACAGCAACAGATTTGCTGAAAAACAAAACTTTAGAACAAGTGTGATGCATGGTGGTGGAGGGGTGATGATCTGGGCTTCTTCTGTAGACACAGGACCTGGGCAGCTAACAGTCATTGAGTTGACCTTGAACTCCTCTGTATGCCAAAGGACTTTAGAGTCAAATGTGAGGTCGTCTATCTGACAATCGAAGCTTGGCCAAAATTAGGTCATGCAACAGGATAATGATCCTGATGACAGCAGCAAATCTGCAACAGGACAGGTGAGAAACAGAAGGATGAAGGTGTTTCAATGATTCAGCCAAATACCTCAGCTGACTCCAATGCTGTGAGAGTTGTGCATAAACCAATGTCCACATATCTCAAAGAAATGAAGTAACACTGCAACGAGTGGGACAGCATTCCTCCAACATGACGCGAGACTGATAAAGTTACAGAGAAACTGATTACTTCAAGTTCTTGCTGTTGAATGTGATTCTACAACCTACTGAACATAGGATGTACTTTGCTTAGTCCTATCCTGGTCATTGGGAGACCGTGCCCTCTGCTGGCGAGTTTACTTCAGCACTTCAAGAAGCAATACAAAAAACATCTGTTCACTACTTTATAAGAGAAGGCCTCAAAACTGTACACCAAGTTAAAACACAAACAAATAAAACAGGAAGTCTCTTTATTTTGAAATGTTTTATTGTCTGATGTTACACTCAAATAAAAGTCAAACTGAAATTCAATTTGAGCACATAAAATTTATAATACCTTCAAAATAAAATACTGCAAACTGTCGGTGACACTTGAAGTATGAGTACATCACACGAACACGCATTCATGTCGTTGTCAGCATATTCTTTTCCAGTGTTGTCTACAAGAATCCGTGAGAAATACTAATTCACGGCAAATGTACTAAATCAATTTCAAATTTAGGCAGAAATGAACAGTGCTGATCTAAAAACAAGGAAAACAAGTTTTAGCTTTCATTTGTATTCTGCTCTGTCAGAGTGACGAGTCACAGTAAAATGATTGTACAACACTTGTAATCAGCAAAGTCCTTCTTGTGTTTAACAGTAATACGGTCTTCAGCGTTGAAAAGGGGCTGACGTTATAAAGCAGAGATGCTTAAAAACAAAGAAAAAGAAGAAAAGGAATCATAAGGCACACCCAACTGTCCTATATTGCAGTACTAATTAGTGCAAAACAGACTGTAAACAACTTTCAAGCACATGGAACAAACTACATGATGAACTATGCTGTCACATTTTAAGGAAGCTAATTTTATCTCACTCATTTATTGCACGTCATTTTTCTGCTCACGAGGACTTAAAAAAGGGAACAAAAGTAAAATTAAAAATGCAGTGTTGATACATTAACTTAGTATAGACTACCCAGACCAAACTATAATATAAATCAGATACACACAAAGAGAGTGGTCTTCCAAAGACATTAAAGCTGCGTCTAAACTGCTATTGGTCAGTGATGACAAGCTTTTCAAAGCATGCCGAGCACAGGAAGGCGATTTTGTCTAATTGTGCAAAGCCTGCATTAGGATGATATTAACACTACAATATGACCCCCTCGCTCCTGAGTACCTTAAATTTCACTCCTAACTGACGGACACTTTGCTTTGGCTCTTTATTCCTACCGGTAATCATCGGGTATAAACTCTTAACATTCACGCAACCTTTGTATTCAAGCGCGTTTGCATTGATGTCAGCAGCTGTGATCTTTTTTAAGTGAATCCCTCCCTTACGAAGCCTACGAGCAAGACACCCAATGCAGATGTGGAAACACTGACAAGGACATCTGAATGGTGAAAATGTTGAGCCCCAGTGATTTCATTTCTACGCTTGCTGCAGAGCTATACAGGCATATCCCAAGGAAAGGTTTGAAGAGTTAAGTGAAATACTGCTCTTTAAAGGGCGACGACCATCAATGAAGTAAATTACCCGACATCCCTATTTTGCATCGAGTGTCTTTGAGTCAAGAGCCAAAATAATTTGAAAGAAATGGCTGTTGGCTTCTTGGAGATGGTGCGCTGTGCAAGCTTGTGGCTTCACAGCTGCTTACATCCAGCTGATGGTGAAGTTCTGACTCAGGCTGAGACCCAGATCAGCGACTGTTAACACCTGCAGAGAGGAAGGAAAGCATCATTACTGTTTGGAGAATATCTTCATGTGAAACCAAAGCCAACACTATCTGCTGTCTGCATTAAAGCTACAGAACACCATGGCAATAACACATGGCTTCATGAGCACAAGTAATACAGGGTTTTAAATCTAAAATCTACTAATTTGATATTTTATTCAAGACTTATTCAATAATATTAGTGATCTTTTTTTTTTTAAATCACTGCTTTTTGTCCATCAATCTATAACAATGCCATCAGAAAATTCTATAATATAAAACTAAGATAACCACATTTACATTTCATAATTTAAATACATGTTGCTGCCAGTTTTTCTGTGCTGGACTAATATAAAGTTTTGCATTTCTCGAAATAAGTGATCAAATTAATTATTTAATGCCCAAATGCAAAAAAATGACAGCTTTCACTGTACACACTGTGTGACAAACATGTAAAGTAACAATCAAATTAATTTAAAAATATTTTTAATTGAAAATAAAGGAAGAGGAAAAAGATGGAAATACTGGGTACAGTTTCATCCTGTGTTAGAAACTGAAACAAGGCTGATTTATGAAACCTAGCAGCTTTAACAAGGAAGCATCTTTCAGTTCTTTCGGTAAAAACCGAAGGTACCAGGTTGTTGTGTTTTTTTTTTTTGGGGGGGGGGGGGGGGGGGGGGGTGTCCCTCTTTTGCAAAGGTGGGAAAACCCAGTAGATACTTGAGTGCTCTGTTGTGCTGCTGATGTGGTTGTCTCCAGCTGTGGAGTCTGTTAAACTGAGAAAGGTCGCTGTCACGAGAAACTGATTTCAGACTCGCTTCTTCTCTCTGTTGACATAATTGTGATGCTTTGCAGACTTGGTTCACCATGTGCACTTCTCTGTTTGCCCTGTCAGTTGGTTTAAGGTTTTTTTATGATGTGTCACCGTTTTCTTTTTCCAAACCTAAAAACAAAAAAAACAAAAAACTACCCCACATAACTCAGAACCTCACCTGGTTGTTTCTGTAGGTAAACGGTGCATCTTGGGAGTTCACCAACACTCTGCTCGGCTTCTCCTTCACACCATAGAAGGAGGCCGACTCCACAGTGATGTATGACGCCTCGATGTGGTTAGAGAGCACCTGGGATGTCATTGTGTTCTACAAAATAAGGTAATAAAAAAAGCTCAAACCATTTTTCAACAACACGGGTGAGATTCTCTGTAAAGCACAGCTAAATTAAACAGGTCCAGACACAGTTCATCTACACGAGCAGCGGCATGATGTGTGAAGTCAGATAAAGTAGGCTGGAGCAAACACGCAGGGTAGATTACTGTACTCTACAAAATAGATGAAGGTGAGCACCTGAGCAATGCTGAAGATGATGTAGGCGTACTGGTTGGTCTCGTAGGTGTCGATGGTCTCTCCATCATCCCAGAACAGATCTCCACTGGCTGAACCATCTTGAGAGAGAGCTGAGACGAGGTGGAGAGGCTGACCAGTGCTTACCCACAGGGTCAGGTTGGGCGCCTGTTCAAACATGCACACAGAGAGAAAACATGAATGTGAATCAAGTGGAAGACACACACACACACACACACACACACACACACACACACACACGTCTGACCAGTAGAATCACAAATTCAGACACACACACACACACACGGTTTTCAGCATTCTTCAGTTTTCAGCACAGACTTAGAGTTTGTTTGTCATTTTAAAAGGCAAAATTCCAACACAAGGAGGTAGCATATGGAGCCACAGATATCATTGTTTATAGCACAAAAAAAAAAAAAATTTAACAAAAATTTTTGGCGTAATTTGTGTGAATTACATCTGAATGTGTTTGGATTAAATGTTATATTTTTTATGTTTGAGATACAGAGGTTTCAAAAGGTTCAAATAATAAAATCCAATAAACCATGTATCAGGGCTGTCCAACTCCAGGCCTCGAGAGCCGGTTTCCTGCAGGTTTTAGATGTCACCCTGAGTCAACACACCTGAATCAAATGATTAGTTCATTACCAGCCTCTGGAGAACTTCAGGACATGTTGAGGAGCTAATTTAGCCATTTAAATCAGCTGTGTTGGATCAAGGACACATCTAAAACCTGCAGGACACCGGCCCTCGAGGCCTGGAGTTGGACACCCCTGCCAGATATGCACTGATAGATATCGGCGACAAGTGTAGATATGCATGTGCTTTCCCTTCATATCTAGCACACAACGGGAGATTGTCTGTTTCAGACACGCTGACACTTCTGGAAATATTCTGTGGGGTTTCGACGAGAAAGCTGACGAGGTAGGGCTGCCTCCCCCTTACACAGTGCAGTATGGTCTGTGCTGCTTGCTACACAAGGTTTACTGACCGGCTGGCAGGTTAAAGACTGTTTGATGTTCAGTCCGAGTCAGACATTTGCATTCTCACCTCGGCCAAGGTAATGTGAAGCAAAGTTGAGTGCTTCAGCGTGAAAAGTCCCATTTTAGCCTAAATTTCCTTCAAACTTTGGTAAACTTGTTCTAAATTTCATTGCAAAAATAATAATATTGGAGTTAAAGGCAAAGCTTTCACCTTGTTCTCTTACACTTTGCCACTTTTACTGCTGAGTGCTACTGCAGAGTGGATTGTTTATGGTGTGAACAGGATCCAACTTCTATCCGAACAAACTAGCAGGTGCACGCTGCAAGTTTAGGCTACAGCAGCTCCTGTACCCACTCTGTCATGCTTTGCATTCTGGGATCTGGGAGAGTACCATACATATGTGAAGGTCAGTACAGCCAATCAAGTAGCTGTAAAATGAGCATAAATTCTCCATTTTCTCTACTCATCCAGAACACAGAGCACTTCCTTGGTTTACTGTTGTTGCTCCCGCCTCAGACGCACTTGGCCAATCAGCAGACTGAACATTCTCACATGGTTTTTTTTTTATGACAGATTTTGGTTCGAGTAAACAAACTGCAGTGTAAGATGCCCTTAGGTTTACAGGGATTACAGCCACATATTCTGACTGTACTATTTAAAAGTCTGCCCATGGTTAATTTGAGCATCCAGCATTGTAACAGGCCCGTTTTAGCTGAAAAACCTTTTACCTGTGTTGGTATAATGGAGCCCTCACGCAAATGCAGGTTGATCTTATCTAGAGGCGCATTGAGTCGAAGCTCTTCGCCCTTACTGGTCACACAGTCGCCCTGGGAAGTAAAGGAACACACATGATATAAGCACTCTGATCAAGTCACCATACGCTCTGTCCTCGCACTATCGCTCACAGAGTCTCACCGTGTAATAGTCGTACCACAGTCCCTCAGGGAAGTAACCATCCACGTAGTCCACTCCAGGATCCAACACTGGTGTCACCAACAAACTCTTCCCCCACATGAACTGCTTGTCGATGCCGTAGGCTTTCACGTCTTTGGGAAACCTTTTGAGTACGTAAAGTTATGCACCCGGGAAACACACGGAATACATGAAAATCTGTGCTTTTAGGATTCCTACTCACTCGAACATTATTGGTCGAGCCACTGTGTGTCCGTGCACATGCGCGTGATGGAAGAGAGTGTAGAGAACAGGGAAGAGAGAGTAGCGCAGCAGCAGAGCCTCCTTCATGGCTGTGCGAGCAAGCGGGCTGAAAGCTGTCGGGTCTTGAGGCTGTAAAACCACAGAAATAAGCCCCACACACAGTAGGAGATGCAAAATAGAAAAATGAATCCATTAGTAGACATGCAGTTACAGGTTTAGATTCTCCAAATGAAGTCTCAAGCTACAAAACAAACATTGATGTAAAAGTTTCAGGTGTCATCACGAAACTATAAATAAACAAATAAGTGCAATTTTCAGAAGCACAGCTAAACCTGTAAGTGCTAGACTGAAGAGGACACTCTTACCTTCATGCTGATGGCGTTGTGGTTTCGTGTGAACGGATAGAAAGCTCCCAGCTGAGTCCAGCGGACGCACAATTCCTCCTGCGTCTCCTCGCTGAAGCCGCAGACATCTGCTCCCACCAGCGGGATGCCCAAAAGGTTAAAGGTCAGCATACCTGCACAGAAGGAAATGGGAGTTAAATATCCAACGATGAGACGGACAATTTCACATGAAACATCCTCAAATCCAAAATGATAAATAATAGAAGAGATTATCCAAGAAGTCAAATAAGCAGTTTTACGACAACAGATCAGCCAGAGTGTCGTCGTTTATGCATCAGTGTGTATGATCTGTATCTGTATCTGCTGAACTTCTGACCTGCTATAGAAGTGTAAAGGTCTTTCCACTGACTCCTGTTGTCTCCAAGCCAGTGACCAGAGTACATGCCCTGACTGGGGAAGGTGGAGCGAGAGATCACGAAAGGTCTCTTTGCCACAATTCGCTTCAGAGCGCTAAACACGGGGACAGAGAGGAAGTGAAAACAACAAGACAAAGTGTGTAATGAAATGGTAAATGGCCTGTATTTATATAGCGCTTTACTAGTCCCTAAGGACCCCAAAGCGCTTTACATATCCAGTCATCCACCCATTCACACACTGGTGATGGCAAGCTACATTGTATCCACAGCCACCCTGGGGCGCTCTGACAGAGGCGAGGCTGCCGGACACTGGCGCCACCGGGCCCTCTGACCAGCACCAGTAGGCAACGGGTGAAGTGTCTTGCCCAAGGACACAACGACCGAGACTGTCCGAGCCGGGGCTCGAACTGGCAACCTTCCGATTACAAGGCGAACTCCCAACTCTTGAGCCACGATCGCCCCAATGAAGAAGTATTGTAGTGTTTCAATTCCGTTGCGCGTGTACATCCGAGTATTGAGAGCATCAAACCTTGCAGAGGCTTTAGCTTCCATCAGTCCATACAGGCTGTGCATGTTGTAATGTATGGACTGCTTCTGCTGCGCAGTGGCACACAAGGTTTTGGCTCTCAGCAAACCTCCCAGTACACCTGAAAGCAGAAGACCCCATGAAACCCAAATGTATTGTATGTTTGTAGTGTGATCTCTGTTGTAGATCCAATCTCCTACCTGGAGTGTAAGGAGGGTTTTCAAGATTGTTTGTTGGGCAGCCACTGGTCGATCCATCCAGGAAGTTTGATGGCTCATTCATGTCCTAAAACCAAGTGAAGTGTTGTCAGATCTTTAAATAATCATAAGGAGACATCTAGGCAGGAGTCAGTGATTACTTATTTAACAGCCTGCACTGTTCTCATACTTACAATCCATAATCCATCAAACGCCACCTTATCGTGGAACATCTGTAGGTTGTCATACCACCATTCATGTGTCACTTCATCAGAGAAATCTGGATATGCCGTGAGACCAGGCCACACCTGGAAACGGGAAGAAAGAATTTTAGTTTAAATTCATGCTTAACATTCAAAACCATGTTCATTTATTATTGGGCTCGCCTGGCTGCACTTAAGAACCGGTCCAGCTGAATTGCGTAGATCTAATGAAGCTGGAGAACTTTCAAAATGCTTTTAGCTATACTGTAGCTACTGTAGTACCGCCCAGATTAATGAGTGAGTGAGCTGTGATGAGCCTAAAGTCAGAGTTTTCTGGTACATGAACGGGGCTCTCTTTTTGTCTTGCTAAATCACCATGGTAACTTATGTTTAACATAACCTGGTCAGGAGTAGGTCGCTTTCCATGCTCAAGACAGAACGTTTATGGATTCTCACATTCTGTGTCAGGACACTGAACACTTCTATTAAAACCTCTGAATCAGTGACGTCTACATGGGTTTAAGTGATCGAAGAACTGGTGGAGTAAGAAGCTGGTTCAGTGTAACTCTGCTTTCTTTGATTGGGGATTTGATTTGAGACAGCAGGTATCACAATGATAGTTAGCAGCTTTCAAAGAAAGCCCGGGGTCTCTGCACATGCTAAAATAAAAGCAGGCTTCTGATGCATTATTTGCATCTTCTGCACAAAATGAACCAATTAAGTTCTGCCCAATCAGTCAAGAGAAACAGCAGGAGAGATAAAGGATGTAAAGACTTATTACAGCAAAACACAACACAGGTACATCAAAGTAGAGAAGAGGGGAATGTTGCAGAAAACTGTTAATCCTGTAAATTCATCAGTGAAAGTATTTATTTTACCCCTGGGTGCACTCTCAATATTAACATTAGATAAGTGTATTCAGGTCTGACATGGCCTCCATAATGAAGGAATGAATATTCTCTGTGATAAATACCAATAAAAACATCTTAATAACAGCAACACTGACTTCGCAGCAGATTAGGCCCAGGCATATTTATGCTTAAAATTCCTGTGAAACAAGATGCACAACAACGAACATCTCTGCTAAGTATCTACTGTGCACTTTGATTATTTCATCAGCAAAAGAATCAATGAAAAAGTGGGGCTCACAAATACTTAAATCTACTCTGGAACAAGAAGGCCCAGCACCATCATATACAGGCTCTAGGCTCAACATGTTTCCCTAACTCATTAATCCTGCGTCACAGAACATGGCTCAGTTAATGTGGTTGTGTGGCTTCATGTCTCACCTTCCCAATAAGCGTTTTCCCTTCAGCATCTTTAATAAAAACTCCTCTCTTTACACCTTCATCGAAGGGCCAGTATGAGCCCTCGGGTTGTGTGCTGCTGATACCCGGGTCCTGAAGGATTAATAAACGACTCACTTAAACACTCACATGCCAAAGCAGACACAAAACACATGAGACCAAGTACACGTGTGTTTGCATACCAGGATCATGACGTAGCGTTGGTTATGAGCATGTAGGTCCCTGACCAGTTCAGGTAGTGTGTCAAACTTTTTTGATTCATATGTAAAGTCCATAAATTTGTCCATGTAGTCAATGTCATTCCATTGGACATCCTGCGATTAAACAGACTCATTATTATTAATAATAAAATGAATTCACTCATCCTAAAGCTACTTAAGAGAAATGCATATGTTTAGGGTTAATTACAAAAGAACAAAAACTAAAAACACTGACACCTACTACAAAAGAAATTACCTGTGGTATCCCATAATTCCTCATGCTCTTGACAACCTCCCACGTAGAATTACTCGTGTCGTAGCCCCATCGGCAGAGATGGTACCCTAAGGCCCAGTAGACTGGCATCGCTGGGTATCCTGTGTCAACAAAGATGGATGAAAAGAAAGCGGCGATTCTCAAAACAAAAACAGGACAAACTCAAGGTGACAGAGACAAAAGGCTGGAGTTATTTATATAATGGAGTTCCACAGGGTTCTATGCTGGGACCAGTTTGTTTACATTTCACATGCTTCCCTCAGGCCTAGAATACATTTTCATTGCTATACAGATCATAACCAGCTTCATCTATCCATGAAGTTAGATAACACATGGCAATTGATTAAACTACAGTAATGTCATGAAGACACAAAAACCTGGATGACCTCAGATTTCCTGCTTATAATGTGAGATATTTCCAGAGTAATTATCTGTCTTACCAGATTCTTAGTCTAGATGGCATTACTTTGGCCTCCAGTAACACTGTGAGGAACCTTGGAGTCATTTTTGACCAAGACATGTCCTTCAATGCACATATTAAACAAATATGTTGGACTGCTTTCTTCCATTTGTGCAACATCTCTAAAATTATCCTGTCTCAGGGTGACGCTGAAATTAGTTCATGCATTTATTACTTCTAGGCTGGACTACTGTCATTCATACGACTGTTCTAAAAGCTCCCCGAAAAGCCTTCAGTTGTTCCAAAAATGCTGCAGCAAGAGTCCTGACAGGGACCAGAAAGAGAGAATATGTCTCCTATACTGGCTCCTCTTCATTGGCTCCCTGTTAAATCCTAACTCAAATTTAAAATTGTACTTATCACACGAGGTGATAAGTCTATACAAGGTCTTGAATAATCAGGCTCCATCTTATCTTGACATAGTACTATAGTACTGCATCACCCCAGTAGAGCACTTAAAAGGGAGTTTTTCCTTCCCACTTTTGCCAAGTGTTTGCTCAAAGGATGGTTGTCTGATTTTTGAGGTTTTCTCCCATGAAAACATGGATCAGGGTGCAGTACACATGCCTACATATATGTGCATCTCATCACAGTGCTACTACTGACCTACAACATCCACATATTGCTGAACCACTGAACCAGGATCAGGACCAAGGAAAATGTAAAAGTCAAGGATCCCACCAATAGTACGCCAGGTAAGGGCCGGGGTAGGCTGGAGGACCACGTCTGACAAAACAGATAAGAAACTGATGAGACATTTTTCATCAAAAGAAACGTGCACTTAAAAAGAAAATAGAGTAAGGTATCAGCTGATCATTCTCATTTCCAAACTACATCTTCAGTTTGTGAAAGAACAACACAGAAAACAAACGCAGAAAAGAACAGAGGTCTGTATAATAATCTAAAGGTGATTTTCAACATAACTTAGTTCAATGGCAAAATGAAACAAATCTTATTAAAACTTCAGTACATTGCAAATCGTTTTACAGTTTGTGTTGGCAAAGCTCTGAATAATCAATATGACATCTGAGTATGATATGAAGTTTGTCACACACTGGAAAGTCCATTTGTAACTTCTGCTTTTATGAAATTGCTTAACTTTGTCAGCTGCTGTCATGTGAACTTGACTTGTAAGCTTAAGCATTTTATTCTGCTGTTCCTGAGTGTTTGTGTATGTGACCTATTGCACATTGTGAAACCAGAAGGTATTAGGGTGACTAACAGACTTACCCATTGCATTGCTGTTCAGCAGGAAGAAGCCGTGTGCGTTCCCTCCATCTTCCATTGCCAGGTAAAATGGATGAGCCCCATACAGGTTTGTCTGCTCCTACAGTACGGAAGAAGAATGCAAAGACATTACAATACATTTCATGTAATCTGCAGTTTTATCCAGCCAGTTAACAAAATTAATTCAGCCTCCTGTCATCCTCCAAAGACAGCCTGCAACAGCTTTGTGAATTGACTGCAAACGTGAGAGCATGGCAGCAAAGTATCAAAGATGATCAGACAGAATAACTAACTGATCATTTTACTGACAAAAACTATATTAACGTGAACATCTGAGGGATCACACAGCAGCTGTGTCTGTGACTGATGGTTACCGTTGGAGGCACATCTCTAGCCCACATGGTGAGCGTGTTCCAGTGGACATCGTGCAGGAAGGTGGAGCGATGCTCGCCCAGGCCATAAATGAACTGCGTAGGTAGGGAAGTGGAGAACTGGAGGAACTGATCCGCGTAGAAGAGAGGCGCCACAGTGGTGTTCAGACTAACAGGAAACATTTGGACAAGCATTAATGAGACTGTCATTTCATAACTGAATACATATATACAGTTAAGAGTATCCAATATGTATATGAATGAGGAAATCTAACTACAGCCCTTTTCTTCAACGTAAGCCAAATGAGACCTACAACACAGAGCCGCAAGTGGAAAAAAATCCCTCTGAATCAGATGTTTTATTCCTCACATTTCAGAATGTCCCATTCAGCTCAGACTTACAGTACTGCTCCTGTTGAGCGCCTCTTCACCACAAGACCAAATGGTTGCTTTGAGAGCTCGATGATATAATCTGGGCTTTCTGTCTTGTTGGTGACAGTGGGGACGGAGATGGGAACTTCAAAGCGTGAGCTTGAAGGGTCGGTGATCTTGATGGAGAAAAATTTGTGGTTAACTGACAGTAATTGTTACAAACATTTTATCAGAATTTAAAAAAAACAACAAAAAAACAACAACTTAATTAATTTACAGGATTAGATTTGAACCTGATGAAATGAAAAATGCAATGCAAAGGAGAGCAAATTTTTCTTACATCTGTAATAGACAGGTGTAGTTTCTCTTATCTTTATTGTCATGAATATTAATCAATAAAATTATCACAGTGCAAAGGTCAACATGTTTGTTTTATATGCAAAGCAAGAATCAACAGATGTGTGCACTGGAAGTCCATCTGCCCATCTTTTTTCCACATTTAGGTTTCTTACAGTGTGACTCAGTCATTTCATATAAAGTTTCTTAACTATCGCTGTCCAACAATCATGTTTATTTAAGACTATAAGGCAGTTTAGCCCGTGCCAATTTCCAAATTACAGCCTTTACATAATACCCTTTTATTTAAACCAAATACTAATTCTTTTATTGGTCTGTTGCTTCCTCCAATTAAGAAAATGAACACAGAAACAGAAGATCAGTGCAAAAACGCAGCATGAATTCTAAGTTTTAAAGGCTCTTTAATACATGAACATGAGCAAAATGTATTCATCAACTTGTAAGTTTCCAAAATTTTGCCCTTCTATGTTTTCCATGACTAAATGTGAAACCTCTACTCACCCTGACACGCAGCCGCTTGTCCGTCTCATAACGCATCTCCACTTCTATGGTGAGGATGTCTCCAGGGTAATACGTCTTCACCTCCTTCACGAGCGTAGCTTTCTGTCCCAGCAGCGTGTCATTTAGTGACATGAGCGAGTACGAAGGGAACTCTGAAGGATAGAAACACCAAGGGATTCCATTTTTCCCTGACGGGCGACTGGCAGAGGAGAAAGCGGTGGACGCAGGGATAAAGCAGCAGTTCCTTGCCTCGCACAGCTCTCGGGTCACAACCACCCCTCTTTCAGGGTAGCAATCAAACCTCCACGCCTCTGGTATCAGACTGCATGTCTCACTGCGGAAAGAGGCAGCAGTATCGTTCGCTGATGTTTGCACTTTGGGGCCCGGTGTTTGTCCTGGGCCCGGCAGTGGCGGTTTATGCTCCTGTTGGTTGGGATTGTGCAGCCATAACACAGCACCCAGTAGCCATGCTCCACAGAGCACCAGCAGGAGGCAGCCGATCACCAGGAGGCCCGTGGTGACGGAGCATGAAGGTCCACGTTGAAGCAATGAGGCGTCCTCTGGCTCCAGCGCCTTGAAACACAGGAATGAAGTAAAAATCCAGTTTCAGCACTGGATTCAGTAAAATACAGACTTTCCTTATAAAGATCCTAATTCTTGTGAGTCATCCTAATGAAAGAGATAATATACTAAAACGTAAAATTGTAAGCCTCTACGGATTATAACATGACAAACAGATTCATAAACACAAGCTAACTCACTGAAGCCTCGCCTTGAACAGGCTCTTCTGACAAAACTGCGCTGGAAAACTGGACATCTTCAGGATTCAACTTCTTGTAGGAAACCATTGTGGCAATAAGAGTCTATGACAGTGAGAGACAGAGGAGAGCAAAGTCAGTCGAGACATGCAGCCACGATTCATTTCCTTTGTGTGAAGCTGCTGGAAGACGTGCATGACAAACAGTGAAGTGAAACTTAGTTTCTCCCATTTCAATGCAATGAGTACAATGGAAAAAATATACAAACAAACTACAGTGTCTGCGATGTCTAATGTTTATTAAGCATTAGGGTTAAAATTTAGGCATTTACTCAACTGTAATAAATGTCACAATTAATGTGCCTAATACCACCATACACCAGCTGTTCCGTGACTAATATACTGGGCATGCTGCATTTTGAACTGCAGCAAGTTTAGCCTTCAAGTAAAGGTCACACATGCGGAAAAAACGCGTTAACTGCAGTTATATTAGCTTATATAAACAAAGAAATGAACTTAATGAAATTTATATTTTAATATCGTAATCCAAGCTGCGGTGTTATTCCCAGTCACACGAATGAGGTCCTGAACAACTTGTGGCTAACTTTAGCTAGCTACTGCGTAGATATACACATGAATGTCAAAGTTCACCTAGGAGACGTACGGCCTCTAAGTTCATTCGAGATTTATTTACAGGTGTTAAGCAATAGATAAAACAGCTGTTCACCCTAGCCTGCTACAGTGGTACGCTATTGTTTTTCATTAAGGTTACATACGTTAGCGTTAGCTTACTTTAGCAGCAGTCTTAAGTTTAGCAAACGTTTACAGACAGGAGTGTTACCTTTAGCGACGTCCAACCGGATATGCTTTATTCTCTGCAGGCGCAGAGGTGCAATATACAGCCCAAAGTTAGCTTTAAATTACGCGTTACGAAGCTAAATTTTTCGTAGTGTTAATAACCTCTGCCACCACAGCCTGCTCGGCGCGGTGTGCGTTTATTTATCTCTACGGCGCTTTCAAAATACCTCGTAATTCCAACAACTTCCGTTTGACGCAGTCCCCTCCAACAAACTTTGAGCATACAGCCTTTATGCTCCACAAACAAATATCTCGTGTTGAGATATATATATATATATGGTCGGTAAAATAAAAGTTACCGACCATATGTTAGTAATTTTTTGTTTCCCAACACTGGTCAGAAGAACGCTTGCTCTCAGCGGTGCTGCCTTTAGGAGCAGCTGGGACTTCTGTGAAAGTGGTGGCAATATGTGAAGGCGATTAGATGACCAACATCTATCATGACTGAAAAAAACATAAGTAAAAATTTCAAGTTATTACTGCAAAATTTCAGCTTGGTATCCCAAAATTTCAAATTATGTTCCCAATTTCAAGGAATCAGACAGACAAACAAACAAAAAAATTTAAAGAAAAAAAAAGGAAAATCAGTTAAGAAGAAGAAGAAAAAAAAAGTAGAAAAATGGCTGTCCCAATTTGAAACATTTTTAGTCTCAGGTGGAGAAATATGATTTACAGATTTTCATTTGTGAAACTTGTGATGCACAATAGTGTAAACAGAATTTTGTGTTGGATAATTGCTTTGCAAAGTATAAAAATAATAAATAAAGTAAAAAATACAGTCCTGCTTAATGGGGCTCAAATTAAATGATCAAAATATATTCCAGAATAAACATACTCACTCACTGTAGAACGTTGCTTTTCCGAATCATATGCATTATATTATTTGTTCACTGTAGCTGGTAATCATGTTACTTTATTCCACATGTTGTCACTGCAAGGTTCTTTTAAGTTTGCCATAAACTGCATCGTTCTGGTCTTTGCAAAAACTACAATATTAAACCTGCCCTAGCATATTCAGGCCCTGAAATCCCAAACAAAGTAGTGTTTAGAACTTTTATTGTTCAACATGACATGTCCCATACATTTAGACAGAGGCAGCACATGGCATAATTAACCACCTACATGGCTTCAAATTATTGCCTTTAGCATCACAGAATTAGAGGATGGTACCTTTAATCATGTCGGTTACTCGGCCTTTAAAAGACGACAAAATCAGGTGAACCCGAATTGTTATCTGGCTAATAAGTAACAATCGAAAACAAGACTTAATAAGCATTCGCCACTTACAGAAGACTGGCTTCATTGTTGATTATTTCATGACATTTAGTTTCATTTCTGGCTAAATGTCTGAAAGAAGTTTCAGATTCACCTGATTCTTAAACTGCTTAATGGGCCACTATAACGCTTAGTACAAAAAGTTTCAACCAAATTTCCACATACACTATTAGCCTGATAACAAATACTGCATGAAAAACAAGTGTAATCACAGACTTTTAAATCAGTCACTCATAATAATAAGTGTGAGTGGACTATTCCAGTGGCTCCAGGACAGGTAATCAGTGACAGAGTTAGGTAAAAGTGACCTCCAATATATAGAATTTTAAACACTTTCCAAGATGTTACATAAATTAGTAGAAATATGTTTGGTTGGTGTTACTGAACATCACTTGGTGTGTATCTATTTAGAAGCCTGTCTACACTCTTCAGGGAGTTACATTTTTTAAAGTTAGTATTATTTTCATGTAAATTCGGGAAAAAAACTAATGAAAAGAAAATTGGACCAGTCAACCAATGTGAGAAAAAAACTTGTGACAGTAAAATTTCAGTCTAGTAGACACACATATACTGCTTGTGTACTTGAGACCCATTTAAAACAGCTAATCACATTCTTTAAATGTTCAACCATATTATAATGCAGCTGAAATGTGTGCTGAGCTGTGTCTAGCACTGCCCACACAACGTTAGTGTACAAGGTTAGTTTACCAAGTGTGGCTAATGTTTCTGTCCGTGCAGGTAAACGTCCACACGTCTGTGCAGACTGTGTTCATGCACCGCTCCAGTAGCAGTTTCTGCCATGGCCTACACGCAGCTGTTCACTTTTTTAAAAGATCAAAATATTTCCATACCGCACTGGTTAGTGCGTCTGTCGTCTGCTTGTTTTTCACATTGCTTGCTTTCAGGTTCTTGTCACAGAAAGAAAGAGAGGCGTGCTGCTGGGGCTACACTCCTACATAACACCTACACCTTAGAACAGTTTACTGGCATTATACATTAAGAAATATGAATATTTTGCTTATAGCGCTAACATTTCTTGCGATGACTAGTGAGGAAAGCAACATGTAGTCGCCTGCCCGACTAGTGCTGCACATCCCTAGTGTGAAAAACCACACAAAAGTATGAATAAAGTTCTAATCACAGAGGTAGTCCCTTATTTCCACATCACCTTGTTCCTGTTTTACTGTCTGAAGTCTTAATAATACTAGAGGTACATGTCTTTTAAATACATCATCCATCTTTCTTGTCTGTTATGCACATATTAATTGGAGAGTTATCATCGCTGTGTGATAAGTCATCATTCCTCATATTGAACGCAGACTCCTCCTCGGTCTGAATCTGCTCGTGTTTTCGTCTGTGGAGCCTCAGGCTTTGTGAGCGGCTGAAGCCTCTCCCACAGATGTCACAGCCGTACGGCCTCTCTCCTGTGTGGAGCCTGAAGTGATTCTTTAGGCTTGAAGCTCGTGTGAAACTCTTCTCACACTCAGGACAGTCAAACTTCTCACCTAAGTGGATTTTCTCGTGTTCCCTCAAGCGGCCGGACTGGTTGAAGCTCCTGTCGCACACGGAGCAGTGGTAGGGCCTCTCTCCTGTGTGCGTGAGCCGATGTCTGTTCATGGCCCCCGAGTGGGCGAAGCTCTTCCCGCAGTCCGGACAGGAAAACGGTTTCTCTCCTGTGTGAACTTTATAGTGACCTTTGAGTTGCCCTTTCTGGGTGAACTGTTTCCCACATAAGGTGCAGCGGTACGGTTTCTCTCCAGAGTGAATTCGCATGTGGATCTGAAGCGCAGACATCTTGTGGCAGTCTCTTCCACAAAGGCCACAGCAGTAAGAGCTCTTTGGTATGTTGTTATTTGACTCTCCCCGCACTGGCGGTGATGGAGGGCATTCTTTTTCACTGTTTGCAACACGCTCGGGATCTTTTCCAGACACTGTGGAAATGTAAATATGAAGAGCTAAAACAAGCCATTTGAAACCACCAAAAAGAACAAAAAAAAAGTTAAAGCTACTAGATATTGTATGTTGGAATATAAGTTTGATGCAGTGTCTGCCATTCGTTATTTCTAAAATGGAAAAGCATCATATTTAGCTAAATTACACCTAACAAGTTTCCTGTTACATTGTAAAGTAAAATTACTGGTTTAAGATGTTGTTGTTGCTTTAAAAGTGAAGGCTGTCACCCAACAGCTTTCACCATTGAAAGTCAAAGCCCAGAAGAATTATGTGCAACAATAACCTATAATTACCTCCCCCCCACCTCTTTAAACGACTGCTATGTAGTGTTACTTAATGCTGCTCTAAAGCTGGGATAAAGAACACATTCTTGTCCAGCCACTTTATAAAACACATAGACCTTTTCCACTTGTGCCTACGTGGCTCAACTTCGACTTGATTCGGTTTTGATTGTTTTCCACTACAATCGAGAACCACCTAGTATACTCAGAGTCATTATAGCAACACCAGTGAAGGTCCAGCAAAGGTCCGCCAAAGGCCACACCAAAGGAGTATGACAAAATGATGCTGCTCAGTGTGTGGCTTTTTCTCAGATTCAGGTACCACTGTATTGTTTTTTGTGTGGCCATTTCCCTTGTTGCCAGGTTTCAAAAATGACGGATTTGATTACCAGGTACTACCTCCTAATGGGAAACCTTAAAAACCGAGTCGAGCCCAGTCAAGTAGATACTAGTGGAAGAGGGATATTAGATAACCTAGTTACCCACATCCCAGTTAGTGACTACTCATCAGCAGTAGGATTTGCTGTTGTGTATTCTTACTATTGAGAGGTTGCTGTTCTTCCTCCTTTACTGTAATACTAATTTCTGTGGTGCTTTCCTGACGCTGCTTTTCAGTTTCTTCTGGTATGGTACAGTCCTCACCAACAGACACCTGCTCTGGAGTTTCTTCCACTGGGAAAAAACAACAACAACACAAAAACAGCACTGCTGATCAAACATGTTTACACTCCTCTTAATGCGTAAAAAGACACTCTGGAATGTCATGTTTACTTACCGCACAATGGTTCCTCTTCTTCCTCCTCTTTCACGATTACATTCATATGTGGGGTGGGAGCAGTGTCGTCCGGCTGGCCGATGGGTCCTTCTGGGGTATTTTCACACTGAGCTGCTTTTTTAAAACCCTCTGAGGAAGTGGGCTCAGTTGCACAAGGCACAGTCTGACTGACAGACACCTAAAAACACAATTTCAGAAGAAGAAATTGAAGTAAATAAAACACAGAGATACTACTTTTGAATATCTGTGTACTGCCACTACCTCAGAGCTGATGCTGCTGGCCAGATCTCGCTGGGAAGATTCTTCAGCTGCAGCCCGAACTAAGTCTGACACAACCTCTGTATCCGACTCCTTCTTGCTCTGTGTGCATGACCGTTTATGGTTTCTGAGAGTTCCTGCCAATGAGAAGTGCCTCCCACAGTCTGCGCAGGTGTATGGCTTTTCCCCAGTGTGAATCCTGGTGTGCCTCCGAAGCTCTCCAGGAGCAACAAAAGACTTATCGCACTGCGTGCAGCTGTAAGGTTTCTCTCCCGTGTGAGTCCGCATGTGTGTGGTCAGGGTCCACTGCTGTGCAAATGTCTTTCCGCAGTCAGAGCAGTGGTAAGGCGTGATGCCAGTATGGAGGCGCTCGTGTCTTACAAGCGTACCTGACAAGGCGAAGCGTTTGTCACAGAAAGAGCACTGGAAGGGTCTTTCTCCAGTGTGAGTCCTCTGATGATCCCTCAATTCAGCAGCTGAGTTACAGCTTTTCTCACAGTCTGAACAGGGAAATTTCTTCCTCGTAAAGCCTGCAACAACCTCAGAGTGCATTGCCTCCAAGTGCGTTTTCAAGTGCCAGTGACGAGAAAAGCTCTTTAGACAGATGGAGCAGTGGTAAGGCCTCTCACCAGTGTGTGTCCGCCGGTGTAGCCGGAGCTCCCCCTGACTGGCAAATCTTTTCTCACAGAAAGTGCAAGGGAATGGCTTTTCCCCAGTGTGAACCCTTTCATGGATCATGAGAAGCCCCTTTTCTGGAAATCTCTTCTCACACATGGAGCACGGGAAAGGCCTCTCTCCCGAATGAGTACGTAGGTGACGCTGAAGCTTAGAGGCATAAGGAAAGTCTTTCCCACATACTGAGCAGGTGTGAAGAGAAGGCGGTTTTTCATTCTCACTTGGACCAAATGTCTTTGAGGGAGCATCTGCAGGGATGGCGCCAGGGATGGCACTCACTCCTGTGGAAACACAAAGAACAGATCAGCAACCAAGAATCTGTGTGAACAACTAACACCATGCTTAGAAGCACTTCAGAAATCAGATTACCAGATGTTGTCTATAAAGCTGACTGGGCGAGGGAACTGCCAATATTTAATTTTGAAACAGTTACCAAATAACTAAAAAATTAAACAATAGAGTCAGTAGCCTCTCCAATGAGCTTTCATCCTGCACACAGATTCCAGCTCCACGTCCTTTGAATGTAGCTGCTGAAGATGGTCCTCATTTGGACCGTACAATAAGTTCTGTCAGTGAAGCTGGCATCTGTCTTACCGTGGAGGAAGAGACTCTCTGGAGAGACAGCTTTAGGATATCAACAGCAACGTAACCAGCCTGCAGACATGGACACACGAGACAGGAAGCGCCGGGGCCGGCTGATTAGCAGCCACTGAGCAATCAAAATGAGAGCAAGAGGATTGCTCACTAGTCAAACTAATCATGGATCGCATAGTTCTCTCTGATCGTCACCAAATACACAGTCACATGATTCATGACCAACATTAAAATTCTGAACCAACTGAGCTGATTGCCAAAAAAAAATTAATTATCTAATAAACTCAGACACACTTTGTGAAGATGGTCAAAAGTGATGGATTCTTCCCCATCTTAGATCAAACATTATCACTACTGTTTTTGCCAAAATCCAAAAGTGGCTATATTCATTTATTTTAGTTTTTCTCTTACCAATTTATTTAACAATTTCAGAAGCAGGCTATGCTTCTTCAAAAAAACAAAAAGACAAACTAGTGGCAGATCGGAGCAGCTGCAGGACCTTTGGAAATAATTCTTCTTGAGAAGTATATTAGAGCATTTTTCCATCTATAGTTTGTTTACTCTGGTGTAAATCAGTTTATGAGTTTGTAAACTTGTAGCTTTTTCCTGTGATTTGGTTTCTTTTCACACAGAGGAACCAAATGTATCACTACAAACCATGTGACAATATCCAGTCCACTTATTTCCTGAAAGTAAATACAGGAAGAAGGTGCTGTGTTCTGGATGAGTGGAGAACATGGAGAATTTATGCTCATATCACAGCTACTTAATAGGCCGTACTGATGTACTATGGTACCCGCCCGCATCCCAGAATGCAATGCATACATGGCTAAAGGGAAGTGTTTAGCTCTAACTTGCAACATATATCTGGTAGCTGGGTCAGATTGCATTCATGCTATAAATGAAACGCTTTACAGTTTGTTTGGAATTGAACTGAGACCAAGGGTCTCGGTCCAGCTGTTTTCATCCACACAAGCGTGCGATCACCATGTTCACATCTGCAGAAACAAACTGCAACAAACCACAGTCTGATTTTAAACAGAATAAACACTGCAGGTGTAAAACTGTACTTTCTTTGAAACTAACTAAATCTGAGAGAAAGAAAGCCAAAAATGCCTTTTCTGATAGGCCATTAATGAGGAGAGGACATGCACAGATGACACTCTCTGTCCAGTTAATTAGATTAACAAATGCGCCTAACGTGAGAACTTCCAATTTTCAGCACACAGTTATACTGCTACTGTGTTGAATTACATTGAATAATAAAGGAAGGTACATGCCTCACACAGGAAATCACCACAAACCACAAGAATCAAAACTCCTACGACTCACACAGTATTTAAAACATCGCTAGTTTCTATTTTTCTTGTCGGTGGTTAATTTTTGATGTTTTTTTTACTCACTCAGATCTGAGAAATCCACTTCTTCACCATCAGAGTTGATCAGCCCTCCAATCTCTTGCTGATCATCTTCAGTAAGGATCACAACTGAACCAAAGTCTTCTGGGTTTTCAGAGCCCATCTCTCAAATATACAGCCTGATAAAGGTAAATAACTGTCAGTAAACAAACACCAAAGTAATAGTTCACACCAAACTACTGTCTGCAGTTGGCTAAAAGCATCAGACTTGTTTTAGACTCTTTCCTTTTGGCCCCTATATTATAGGTCTAAAACATGTATTTGAAATAATGAGAGCAAAAACATAACAAGTATTTTAGCATTACACTACAAAGAGACATGTAAACATAATTCCCTGATTTGGCTTCCTGAGTAGTTTTATTTATCATAAATATAATTTTCTCTCATTTCCTGATTTGGATCAACACATTGTGAAGAAAAGGAAAAAAATTATTGTGTGTATATAAGTTGTTTACTTGGGTGATAACGATTACAAATGTTACAAGCACAGACCACACAGAAAACATATTTCTTTGAAGAAACCATATTCAAGGTACTTCTTATTAGGATTAAATGTTTATCAGAATTAAGCATGACATACTGGCAGCAATAAAATAGATGTGTATTACAAATGCATTAATATATCAGGCAGACATCGGCCTTGGCCAGTGTTCTTGCTGACTGCGATTGGCAGATGATGAGATTTACTGTTGGCAGTAGCCGATGTTTATCTGTTGTGTCATCAATTTTGTGGTGGCTAAATGTTCAAAGACAGTGTGATGAAGAGCAGAAAGATGTTTGTTTGTTTTTTTAAAATGAAGATTTATTAATTTCTCTGGCACAAAAGACGGAATAACAGCTAAAGAAAAAAAAACACTGGTATTAAAAACTAGTATGGGTACATAAATTCACAAGTGGGGCATCTCAAATGATTACAGTGTTGTTTCTGATGTTATTAAATTTCATAATGAGCCACAGATTTTTATTTAACCCAGCTGTGATTACCTCATTAGGTTGATTCATTTAATGCCACAAATAACCCACTGGGGCTCACATAGTGACTGATGTTCTCTTCATTTGGTTGCAGTCTGCTTAAGCTTAGATCCATCGACAGATGGATCTGAGTAATAAAGGCATTCTTGTCACAGTGAGCAAACTGCCTCCATCGTCCTGCTCAAGGACACTTGGGCAGCTTAGATGCTGCTCTGTAGAGGAGGTGAACCAGGCTGGGCCTTTAAATCTGAGCTGCCTCTTCAGTGACCTATATTACTGTGAATTCTGTGTAAAAATAAATAAATAAAATAATTCAGCAAGCTCTGAAGTGGTCTGCAGTAGGGGAAGCTGTACTCATAGATCTGTGTCAACTGAGTGTCTCGGCTAGCTCAGTAGCATTAGCTCGGAGGGGCTAATCTGTCTCATCCATGAAGTGTCACATTAATGTTGACTTAAGTTAAGCAGCAGCCTGACTGACTGACCTGTTGGTGTATATAAGTCGTGGCAATGAATAGCCATCTCAGCCGGAGCAGACGCACACAGTAGTACAGACAGTTTGACCTCAGGCTGAATGATGCCTGTGAGTCGTGACGCGGCGGTGACCAGCGCTTTGGTCAGCCACCATCTCTGCCTCCATCTACTGTTATTAAACAGCTAGCCACTAACGTTTACCAGCTATGCTCATCTTAGCAGGTAGCTATCAGCCCCCTTAAGCTACAACCGATATTCAGCAACTATTAACAGGTCCCACCGTCTCATGCTCCGACGTTAAAAGTGATAAATTTGCGCAGACTCCCCCTAAGCTCTGCAAACGACGCTAACTCAGCTAGCTAACACTTAACAACAGACAATAGACATTTTGACCAACCTCTGTATAGATTTTTCCCCCAGGTAAAAAAGTAGTCGCTCGACAGAAGTTTATGGAGACGACCTGGAAATATTTCTACGTCTCCCTTGGGTTCATGTTCATGTGTTCACACAGTGTCAAATTAATGTCAACTAATGAGTTACGGCAAATAAGCGTCTGGATTTGATGACAACCTTTCTAGCTTTAGCTTCTAGCTTCAAGTATCGTCGGAACTTCCGGTTGGCCTTTTAAATCACAATAAAAGCCTCGGTAATAACATTTCGTGGAGCTTTTTTGTCAATTCGAAAACATGCAAAACCGTTTTGAAATGTGTTAAAACCGCACTGCAGTCAGTCATTCCTTAAATATTCAAATAGAAGAGGATCGTCAAGCACAGGTGTAACTATTGGAATTCTCTGCTGCACTGCAATAATAAATGCAACATACAAAGATTAATACATTCACGAGCTTCTGCTATGACGCATTCAATTATGTCTCTATTTACATACAACTTTTTTTTTTACTTTTCAAGTGCTGCAAATGTCAAATGCATGTGAATAATGTGCACTTACTGGCCATTTCATTAGGTAAACCTTGTCAACAACTTATAAATATAAATTCACCCAGTCGCATGGAAACAACTCAGTGCATTCAGGCATGTAGACATGTTGAAGAAGAGCATCAAATCACTTCAAACTCAATGAGGAAGAAAGCCAATTTAAGTGTTTTTGAATTGGACACAGTTAGAAAAAAGAGAAAATATCCTGTGAGCGGCAGTTCTCTGGGTGAAAATGCTTTGTTGATGTCAGAAGAGAATAACCAGGCTGCTGCAAACTGCTAGAAAGGCAATAGTAACTCAGCCACTCATTACAACCAAGGTATGCAGAAGAGCATCTCTGAATGCACACTTATCATTTTGAAGCGGTTGTGTTACAGCTTTCAAGAACACACCAGGTGTCACTCCTGACATCAAGGCTCACCAAAATTAGATATTAGAAGATTGAAGAAATGTTGCCTGATCTGACAAGTCTTCATTTGGACAGTAGTGTCAGAACTTGTTGTAAACCGCATGAAAGCATCCATCCTGGCATGATGTAATGACATGGGAATATATTTTTGGCACACTTCAGGTCTCTCCGTACCAACTGAGCATTGTTCAAAGCCTACCTATGCACTATGACCATGCCTATCGCTTTAATAACATTAATGTACCTGGGTTAGAAAGTCTATGCATAAGATAACCTAAAATCTTTCTGGAAGCCAAACACACCTTTTCAGTACCACGTTGGACGGCCTTTTTACCTTCAGAACTGCCTTCATTCTTCGTGGCACAGATTCAAGAATCAGAATCAGAAAGGGTTTTTATTGCCAAATGTTGAGCAGGTTTACAACATTAGGAAGGTCAACAAGGTGTTTGTAACATTCCTCAGAGATTTTGGTCCATGTTGACATGATAGCATCACACAGTTGCTGCAGATATGTTGGCTGCACATCCGTGATGCAACTCTCCCAATCCACCACATTTCAAATGTGCTCATTGTCATGTTTCATTAACTCTAATCCAACGATCAAGTTTGGATGAACCAAAAATACAAAGAACTTGGTTTTTTTTAAGAACCATTGACCAAACTACGGACAATGGAAGTGACCATACAAAATATACTACAGGAATACTTTTTCTACTTGAGTCATCCGAGAGATTTTATTTCAAATTAACTCTTTTCAGACACTGGATATGTAACATTACTGGCTTGATGAATCTGTTAAAGTGACAACAGACTGCTACGTTCATTACAACACTGATGGGACGAGACACTGTACTTGCACAGTATTGCGTACTACTTGCGAGATATAAAGATAAATCAATTGGCATACATAATGCACGAGGTTAGAGGCTTGTCATCAGCTCTTTAAAACAGAGGCCACACTGTATGTGCGATTACGGGACTTTAATCAATGGATCAGACAATCTTGACCAATCCTGTCTCCATTTTAGGGTAATTATTAAACATCAGATTAATGCCATTGTGCCACATTCATAAGTATGCATATATCTCTTGAAGCTCAGAAGTCAGATTAACAGAAAGGAGTATATGTCTTTGTTTAGGTTTAATAATCAAAGGCTTCTCAGACTGCTGTAAATGTTCTTGATCACATTACTGTTTGTTTACCACTATCAGCTGCTGTTTCGGTCTCCCCAAAGTTCTCATGGATGTTTTTGGCTTCTTGTCATGAATCTTCACATGCGCTTGATAGCCCTGATTGTAATAGAAACACTTCCCACATATCTTACACGCATACGGGTTCTCTCCAGTGTGAACTCTCAGGTGAACTTTTAGGGTATCTGCTCTGGAGTAACGTTTCCCACAGATCGAGCACAGAAAAGATCGCTCTCCGGTGTGAGTCTTCAGGTGCAAATTGAGGTTGTAAGATTGCAAAAATGCCCTCCCACACTGATCACAGTGGTAGTTCTTTTCTCCGGTATGAGTTAACTTGTGTTTTTTAAGCATTTCCATCGTGACACAAGTCTTCCCACACTCTGAACAGAGATAAGGTAAATCTCCTGAGTGGAGGCGCATATGCATTTTAACACTCTTATTATGTTTGAATCTCTTCCCACAGTCAGGACATGCAAAAGGCTTCCAGTGAATCTCGCGGTGTTCCTCTAGCTTATGTTTCTCAGGGAAGTCCATTCCACACTCCCCACACATGTGAACTGTAGCAGGAGATGCTTTAGGCTCGCTCTTCTCTTCAATTAATGTCCACTTTGGTAACTCTCCTGTGAAAAATACAAGCATGTACACAATTAAAAATAAAGTAAACAAACAAAAAAAACAAAACCTCAAGTTCACAGACAGGTGAACTGAATAAAATTGCTCATGATGTTACACAGTGAGAGCCTCTGCTTGAAAAACTTGGGTCGAGGCATTGATTGTTTTGTTGAGTTCACACTAAGTTCTCATTACATTTGCTGAAGAAACTGATGACTCATCCTGCTATGTGGAAACTACCAACCAGCAGTTGGCTGAACGAAGATGATGTAATTGTTTTTAATTGGATGATTTTTTTTGTTTTTTTCCCAGTTGAATAAAGTAAGGGTACAGTGTGTAAAATCTCACTAGTAGATTGCTGACTGCAGTCAACTGAATTAAAAAATACTTTTTAAAAGTAGTCCGATATGAGTCAATGACTCATTGAAACTCACCTCTATACGATGATAGCAATACTTAGGCGAGTTGTTGGATATCCTGAACTTTTCTGTTGGTAAGCTGCTGCTGTTGTTAGCGGCTGTTAACCTCTGTTAGCTGCTGTTAGCCAGGATTAGTGAAACTTTCTTTGACTTTGTTGGACTCTGATGCTCAGTGATTGTGATCAAACTGTTTATCAGTGTTGTTCACTGTCTGGAGACGGGAGGATCACATATTTAATCTGCTGACAATAATTAATTGTGACAATATTGAGAATAAATAAGCATGTTCACGGATATTTTCATGTGTTAAAAGGCCTGACTTCTGCTGACGGCTTAGAGGTCAGAGTTGAGGAGGAAGAAGATGACATTTTGTCCAGATGCTGATCATGTTTTCTCTTTCCTTTATGTTTTTGTTTCTTTGGCACCCTTTCTCAGATGATAAAACACAGTTATTGGATTGGATTGGATAATGCATTTGTTATCTCAGTTGCAGTTGCCTGCAACTGAGATAACAAACCTTGCCGACCGTACTTACAATATACAACTTCACGCTAGGGAGACAGGTCAGGCTAGGTAGCAAAAGGAAAAACAATGAAATGTATAAAACAAAAGGTCAGATCAGGAGAAAAAAAAGAATTTCTGCTCATACTGATCCTTAAAAGGAGTCAGCATGAGGAGAAGACAAAAACTCCAGCACATAAAAAGCACAAATATCACATCGTAACACCATAAAAACACAAGACAAGCAACATGGGGGGGTATGCCAATGTGCACAGCTGTTGGCATACCAGTTCAGCCTGAGAAAGTGTCCTTTCGCCCATTAGGCGAAGATCAACAGTCCGCAGCCTACGCAGGTGGCCTCGAGGGATTGGGCAAGAGAGACAGTTCGTTCTCATCATCATATCTCTTGGAAAATTGTTGTTGTTCTCGTCGGCAAGTTATGATGCTTTTTTATCTTGAATCTAACGGTTGCAGACACCAATTAAAAGGACACCTATGAGTTTTTTTCTCCCCGACTGTTGGCCTAATACAAATGTGGTTGGTCTCTAACAACATACAGCCACAATGAGATTAGGTGGAGCAGCGATGTCTATCTCGCCCACTATAGTCAAGTTGGTGGGGCAACATGGCGGCATCTACAAATCGGCGTCCGCTCTCATGCATTTTTAATGGATTTTTTTAAGTTTAGGAGAGTGCATCAATTTTTTGGAAGATGTTATTCTATTTATGAGTGAACACTATTTTTTTAAAATTAAACTGACTGTAATCTTTACACAGCTCATGCTTGTTCGACCAGTAGAGACTGCCCTCTGCTGGCACAAGCCGTGCAAAATGCATCACCTTAACATCAGTATTTGAAAGAGGAGCAGCTGTATTTTTGAAGGTACTGAAAACCATCAAAACATCAAAATGCTTAAACACCCAGGTATTCAACAAAACCGTGATACCAGTCGAGTCTACTCAGCAGTCCATACATTTTTTAACTGTTCTTTGTGCAGCTCGGTAAAAGATGAGTAAAGAGGATTTTCAACTGCCACAAACATCTAACTGAAACAGGTTAAAGTGTCCTGAGCACAGCGGGAGGTTCCTCTCACCTCTGTGAACTTTCATGTGTGTCTTGAGGTTTCCACCCTGGGTGAATCCTCTCCCACATATGAAGCATTTGAAAGGTCTTTTTCCCGAGTGAATCACGAGGTGTCGTTTCAGGGCGTTGTGCCGGGGGAACACTCTTTCACAGGTCGGGCAGTAGTACGTCTTCTTTGGTTTACAAAGCTCCTGGGAGCTGCTCTGTACACTGGTAGGTTCTAGAGTGAGAGTTTCTCCTCAAAATACAGAAATATCAGTGTGAAGTTGTTGCACTGCATGCACTGTGTGTATGGTTTCCATTTATAATCAAATTATTACTTTTGATATCTTTCTAACAGAAGGCAAGAAGTTAAACCACAAATTAAATGAAGCTCAAAATAATATTCATATGTGTACCACAAAAAGAAGGACCATCTTTCATAATGAATGTTGGTGAAGCCCAAGACATGAACATGATTTTTAGCTTCATCTTATGCAACACATGTACTGTCTGTCAGTCTTTTTAATACATTTTAATAACACTCCATCACCTGTGGGTGCCGTGCTGTGATCCTGTGTTTCAGGTCTGTGGTCTTCACTGGGATTTTCATCAGTGTTCGTCTCATTCCGGTTTATTTTCTTTGGCACGTTGTGATGTGAGACAGATGGAGTGAGCTCCAGCTCATACGATGGAGGTCTGGAGGAAGCCCCTGGTGTCCGGGAAGACTGATCTGCTGAACAGGTGTTTTCAGGTTTTTGCTCCTGATCCTGTGAACACACAAAGAGCTTTAAATTCTCTTGCTTGAAAGCAGTGTTTGCTGTGAAATGGTGGGATTTTAAACATCTACAGGATGCATTTTCTCCAAACCTTGTGTTGATTTCCAAGCGGATGGTAAGGCTTGTTTCCTATATAAACAAACCCATTATTATATTACAACCACTAACAAGGTTACACAGAAAACCTGACCGTTTTCCAGAAACTCATGACTAAATAATGAATCCAGTATGACCAGTGTTGCTGTCCTCACTCTGAACGTGGATTGTTTCTGCTCCTGGTGGCTGTTCTGTTTGTTCTGCATCTACAGCATCATGCACGGGGACCTGTTTGGTGACCGACTTGGGAGCACTCAGGCAGGCAGCACTGTAGGAATAAGAAAAGGTCATGAAAAAAAAAAAAGTCATTTTTATTGATACAAACTTCTGGTTCAGAGCTTACCGAACATGTACAGGGGGAACGTAATCCTGATCATCGCTGTCATCATAGCAACCATCCCCTTTTGCCGTTTCCTCTTCTGATGTCGAACCATGTCCTTTGTACTCATGTGGAAAACAAGTAATTTTCTCTGTCCTGTTCATATTTTGTAAAATGCAAAATATATTATTAGACAGTTACGACCCAATAAAACACTGATGAACACAATATACGCTGCTTTATACCCTGTTTCACATGTCAGTGCAGGCTTGCACACGCTGCTTTTCAACAAGCTGCACCCAGCATAAGTTAAATTAAAGGTGCCACGTTGTGTGCCATTTCCATGTGGTCACAGCTTCTGAAACCTTTCCATTCAGAAATGCTGTCAATAAATTAAATCATCATTTTAAAACTGCGTTTTTTATTAACTGAGGTTATCTTTGTCTAATATTAAAATGTATTGATGATGCAACTCTTCAACATTTGACAAATAAGTAAAATTCTCAGAAATCAGGGAGGCGGCAAATACTTTTACATAGTACTGTAAATCTTGTAGAAGTGCAACATACATTTGAGGGTTAACACAGCTGAAACCACCGCTCTAAGTTATGGAGGCATTTATTATGTTCTTTTCTCACAGCCCACATCAGAGCGAGACCAGATCAAAAACTACTACACTGACCAAATCTGGACTAGTTTATTTGTTTAAACAGTTTCTGATTTGTAAAGAAAGGCTGCTTAAAGACACACTAACAAACTGAACAAATGTTTCAAACATCATTCGGAGCTTTAATTAAAAAGTCCAACAGTGTTTTAAAGAAAAAAAACAAAGCAATACAAAAAAAAATAAAAACCCTCACTGTTGTACTTTATTTGTTTTACTTTCTTTTCCGGTAACTGTTAAATCAGAAACTACCTTTGTGTGCCTATGTGCTTTGCAAGCCAGGGATCAATCACTTCCCTCTTCGCTATACCGTCTAGCTGTTGCGTCGCAAATCCTGCAGGACACACCCCCTGAGCCTAATCAGGAAACGCCCATCTCACAGCACTCGGTCAGTGGCTGCAGCTGGACTACTACCAGATACTCATAGTTAAAACAAAACCAAACCAAACCCCTATGCTACTCAGTGACTTTAGCTTTATGATGACGCTAACGTTAGCTTGACTACAACACGACAGTGATAGAGCACGGCGTGTTACATTTGACATCTTAGCTACCTTAAACACGATTCAAGCACAGGTAACTAACTACCTGTCCAGCAGAAATGTGGCGAACTCTGCATCTGTTTTGAATCCTCTCTGTTCCCGTACGTGCTTCCACCTGTGAAAAACAGCTCCAATGTTTAGTCTGTTTTTGTCTCGGGCTAACGCTTTCGTTTCAGCTCGCTGCTTGTCGGGAACCTTCTCTTTAACTGGCTCTGTTGTGTTCGCTGGCATTAGGAGAAGGGGGACGGGCGTTTCGTCGCATGCTGGAGGTTGCTCCTCAGCCATTGTTTGTAAACTTTTCCCGAAGATTTGGAGCTAGAGCGCATGCGCAAGGTAGAGGCGGTGCGCGGCGCGTTCACGAACCAGCGTTCTTCTCGCACTGCTGTACTGCATATTTTGAAACCTCAAGACTAGGTTTCAAAAGATCTATTTGGATAGGGTGACCATATTTTGATTTCCAAAAAAGAGGACATAAAGAACTTTAATAATACTTTTTGCTTAAAGAAAACTAACTATGCAAACAATGCCTTCTCTGTGCAGTTAATAAATGGTGAAATACAAAATGTCCCATAAGCTTTTACAAGTCAACAAGACCTGGTCAGAACCCCCTCAGGTAGGTAGATTGTGGTGTTTAAATGATGCTCACACCAGCATCCATCCTTCCATGCAAGGCAGGATGGATCCATGGTTTCTTGTTCTTTCCATCAAATTCAATCTACAATCTGAATTTCAAAGTAAAACTATTAGTCTTTTTAGTCATTTCCAGACAGTTCTCTGTAAACCCTAGGGTTAGATGTGTGGGAAAAGCCCAGTAGACCAGTTTCTGAACAAATTCGGACCAGTCTGTCTGGCACCAACAAGGACACAACATTCAAAGTCACTTAAATCACATTTCTTTCCTGATCTGATCTTCTGCAGGCCATCTTGACAAGTGTAAATGCAATAAGTTGCTGTAATGTGATTGATAAGCTAACCTCACGTTCAGGTGTGATTGGCTGATTGTTTCCAAGGACAAAAAACAAATAACAGTGATATTTCTAGCTTCACTGGATTAAGCTTTTGGCTTAATGGCAAATCCTTGTATCAGATCCACTGAGTCTCCAATATCTGGAATAATCAACATTAAGTTTAAGAGTTTGTTAAGACTACAATTACAAAACACACAGGAACAATTATTAGGATTTATTGTCTTCACAGTTCTAGTCACATAACAGCAACTGTGCTTAAAAACACATTACATTTACACTGCTTCTCCAACCACTTCAGAAATTTATCTGTAGAGAGTTAAAGGTATATTATATAACAAAAATAATTTAATATTTTCTTATTTTTCTAAAATCCCATTATTGATTATTTACCACTATCAGCTGTTGTTTTGGTCTCCCCAGAGGTCTTGTAGCTTTTTTGGGCTTCTTGTTATGAGTCTTCACATGTGCTTGATAACCCTGATAATAATAGAAACACTTCCCGCACATCTTACACGTGTACGGGTTCTCTCCAGTGTGAACTCTCAGGTGGGCTTTAAGAGTATCTGCTCTGGAGTAACGTTTCCCACAGATCGAGCACAGGTGAGGTCGCTCTCCGGTGTGAGTTCTGAGGTGCAACTTTAGATAGGAAGAGCGTGAAAACGCCCTCCCACACTGATCGCAATGGTAATTCTTTTCTCCGGTGTGAGTGAGCATATGTATTTTAAGCATTTTAGCCGTAGTGCAGTGTTTCCCACAGGCGGAACAGAAGAAAAGGGAATCTCCCGAGTGGAGCCGCATGTGGATTTTAACGCCATTTTCCTGTTTGAATCTCTTGCCGCAGTCGGGACATGCGTAGGGTTTCTTGTGAGTCTCACGGTGTTCCTCTAGCTGATGTTTCTCAGGGAAGTCCATTCCACACTCCCCACACACGTGAACTGTAGCAGGCGATTCTTTAGGCTCGCTCTTCTTTTGAACTAAGGTCCACTTTGGAAGCTCACCTGTGAGGAGGAACAAATACAGTGACTGATAGATACAGATGGGCAATTAAATAAAGAAGAAACATCGTGATACACAAGAGGAGAAACTCAACAGATGCTTTCATGAGCACAACTGAATTAATCACATGACTGCTTGTGGTTAAAGTGTCCTGAGCACAGCAGGAGGTTCCTCTCACCTCTGTGAACTTTCATGTGTGTTTTGAGGTTTCCACTCTGGGTGAATCCTCTCCCACATATAAAGCATTTGAAAGGTCTTTTTCCCGAGTGAATCACAAGGTGGCGCTGCAGTGCATTGTACCGAGGGAACACTCTACTACAGGTCTGACACTTGTAGATCTTCTTCGGTCTGCGAAGCGCCTGCGGCGGTTTTATCTCTTCGGTCTTGTAAGCGAGGCCGGTGTGCTCACTGGTGGATTCTGAACTCGCACCTAAAAATTCTCCTGAACAAAAATAAATACCTGAAAATAATAATAATGATAATATTCAGAACATTAGTGTGAGTATGGAAGGCATCGAGCACTAGCAGCAAAACTCTGTTTAGATTACTGCTGCATTAAAGAGATAAAAACATTCTTCTGATTCAATCACGCTTATATGCAAAAATCAAAACATCAAGAGATTTTTCTGTGACCTTAAAAATCTTTTATGGCCAGCAGAGGATATTTTTATGTGTCTTGTGGATCGGATCTTATAAAGAAAAAATATGACATCAAAATAAAATAGTCTAACTTACCTGTAGGTGGTGCTCTATGATCCTGCTCCCGTGTTTCAGCTCCGTGGCCTTCCTCTGTTTTCCACTGTGAACACATGAAGTTTTAAACTGTCAGCATTTGCCTGAGCAAAGGCTCCACAGTGGAGTGGTTATCACATTTGCCCAAAAAACAAACAATGTCAGGAGGACTCACAGATCCTTTTGAGGTTGTGCATCTGGTACAAAAACTTCAACATGTAGAACTACTCGCTGTGGTGCGCTGCATGTTGAAGTTGCGGTACTTCAACATTTGGGTGTTTCCGAAAGGCACAATTCATTCTGGGTGATACATCTGGGTTTTGAACCGACATGCTCTCATATTTGCACAATACTCCAGGGTCTCCTCCTGTTAGGAGATACCCAAACCACTTTAACTGGCTCCTTTCTATGTGGAGGAGTAGCAGTATTGAATGACCGAGCTCCTTGCCCTATCTCTAAGGAAGAGCCCAGCCAGTCTTCAAAGGAAACTCATTGTGAAATGAGTTTAAATCGACACCTATGCTTTTACTTTCAGCTCTCCCCAATCTATCTGTGAACTGGTTCCAGAGCCTGAGCTATGGACTGAGGTGAGCTTGGCTACATCTAGTCGGTATCTCACAAAAGCGCCGGCTCCTTCCCCACCAGAGAGGTGACGTGCCCAGTATCAGATTTGTAAGCCAAGGATCAGAGAGCCAGGGCCTCCGCCTCTGACTGCCACAGATCACCGAACACCTATGGCCTGCTCTGTGAGTTGTGGGCCCATAAGAGGATGGACCCACATCATCCTTTTTCAGGTTGAGCAACCAAATGCTTGTCCCCAAGCCTATACCCTGAGTCTGGATCCAGGTAAGACTTCAGTAAGCCTGTCCCGGGTACCCGGTTTAAAGTATAAAATAACAGGGATTATTTTGAACCATGAATCATTCCAAACTGTTCTATGAGAGTCCAATAATAAAACTTTGGAGCTTATAATCACTGATAATAGTGTAGGTCCCTTTAAAAAGGTCCATCCTCTGAACAGACACATTAAAAATGCTGTGCAAAGGTTTTTAATGGATGTAGTTTTTCTGTGTAGCCCTGAATCACACCCCGCCTCCTTAAATAGGTGCACAGCTATCAACAGTTTAAGAAGTCTTAATCTAAATTTGCTCACTTGGAGGTGTTTGTTGGCAGCATTCCTTTCCTGGTTTCCAAGCTGATGATGAGGCCTGTTTCCTGTAGGAACAAATGACACAAAATCAGCATAACATTATAGACACCAAGTTACAGAGAAAATAATGACGACTTTGGTGTTAACTTTTCTCCAGTGACTTGTGAGGATGTGTTGCCATCGTAACAAAGAAAACCTCAGGAGGATAGCACATGTCAACTTTTTTTTTTTTGAGAAATCCACTATCAGCGCTGTTAACAACTACAACTTCTTTAAACTACAGCATTTTTAAATAAACCGATTTGCTATAGTAATATTGTTTTACTCAATACTTCAAGCAAACATACTTTAAAAAGAAAAATTAAAGATATGTAAAAAACTTTGTCAGGTTACATTAACTCAAGGCCTACTTGCTTTTCCTGTGTAAAAGTGTTCAATAACATTTTTAAAATACTGGCTTGAACTCTGTCGTGAATAAAGAGGCTGAACCAACATGGCCCCAGGGGTTTTTAATTCAGAAGCAGCATTACATGACAGAAAGCTGAAAATAATCCCCATTTATTGCATACTAGGACCCAGTGCACCCACTCAGCCCAGTGACTCTCTGAAACTGTAACTTCCTTCCTTTAAAGATCTGTTAAATATTCTTTTGATCTTGAGAAAACTTCACGGGGCGATCTCGATATGGCGACTTAAAAAGCTAAATTCTGACCCACTGCATGTGCTTGAAAGGCTTGTAACTCAGACTTTTTTTCATATTGTCAAAGTAACACTTATGCTAAAGTTAAAAGACAGAGTTGTCAGAGATTTACATAATCAGTGTGATCTTCCATTGACTTTGTTCACTGTCTTATTTCAGAGTTGCTGCCAACTTTGAAACGACAAATTTACATTGTGGTTGCTAGGCAACAGCCAAAATGACCTGGGCACTCACATGCTAACAGCAGGTATAAGTAAGACTAGGTTTGTTTGGTAGATGCTGTACACAATATCTATCCTACAAATTGGTCCAAACAAAAACTAAGTTATCAGTGAAGACCAGGCTTCATAACGATCTGTTGATGCACCCGACCCAGAGACATTTATATAAAATCCTTCTAATCTCACACAACTGCTGCTGGTGTTTAAATCAGTCAGCAGTAAATAATGGATGCAGAATAACCAGTTTTGTCCTCACTCTGGACTTTCGTTTTTTCCATGCCCCCTGGCAGCTGCGCCGTTGGCTCTGCAGTTTCATGTGAAGCGTCCCCTTTGCTGATAGACTCTGGAGCATCCGAGTGCATTTTAGTTTTACTGGCACTGCCACTGCTGGAGGAACAGTGAAGACAGTGAGAAAAATGAAACAACTTTTCATGAACCTGAACTTTTAAATGAAGGGCTTACTGAATGTATACTGGAGGGATGTAGTCCTCATCCTTATTGTCACTGACGCCATCCTCATCCTCTGATGTTGAAACATCTCCTTTGTCCTCGCCCGGAGAACACACCCAGTTCTCTGCACGGTCAACACTACAGCGAAGGAAAACGAACATTATTTCAATGACTTATAAGTTGATGTATATATTATGTGTATGGGAATTACGATGAAATTGAAGTCATCATCAAGTTTGAGGGATGACAAATAGCTTTGCAGTTTTATGCATACTTGTTTTGGACAAGTTGACTTTTCACTCATTAAAAATAAGCATTCCATTTACGGTAGTGTGAATTTGTCCAATTACATATGAGACCTTGAAAAATACAAGACTGTATAGAAAAACTTCTGCAATTCTGCTAATGTACTACTTTTTAAAAAACCGTAAAAGTCTGCAATTCATTCAGATTATGACTGTTTTATTGAACTTTGTCTGTCAATACAGGATCTAACTGTACAAGGTATGCATATATGTCTGACCTAGAAATTATAATCTGTGACAACAGTATAATTAATTAAAAAAAACAACTAATAAATACTATTAATAAAAAAACATATACCTTGACATTGAAACCTGAGCAGAAGGTTTTTCTGCTTCACTGAAACTCAGCTCTTCCTTTTCAAAGTCAGCATCTCTGCAGAAAATCAATTCATGGAGGTCAAACTAAAATCCAGAAAAATTACATCTGGTTACTAATTATTTAAATAATTGCACAAAAGCATAGTATGCAAGAGCTAACTCATAACATGGAAAACAAAAACATTATAACCTCACGTTTAGGCCTGGTAAACTCTCTCTTCTCTGTTCTAAATTTTCAATCACTCAGCATTTTACTTCTTCATAGGCAAGGCAAGGCAAGGCAAATTTATTTGTATAGCACAATTCAACAACAAGGTGATTCAAAGTGCTTTACAGAGACATTAGAAACAAAAACAAATAAAAAGCATGATTTAAAATTGATTAAAACAAGCAAACAAACAAACTAACTAACTAAACACACACATTTCACACCTGTTCGCGCGATCTGAACCCTTATCGTAAGGGGAGCTACCAGTCCTTCTGTGGACGAGCTAGTAGGGTGATCACTGTCACACTACATGCTGAGGAAGGACAACTGTGTAGGAGGGATACCCACAATCCTTAACTTTGCATAGATAAATGCCCACAAATGGGGTCAGTTGATGTGCTTTGAATTCTGCTTTACATAATGATGGCCAAAGCGTTAACGTTGAGGCTTCAAAATGCAATGTTCCAGAGCACTGGGTGATGTGCTTACATCCATCTTTGATATACAGTCTATGGTTACAAACAATTACCATATTACAGATTAAGTGTGGGAAAAATATTTATTTGAATAACAAACATTTGCACAATTAATCAAATGTATTGCGGTTAATGAAATATTTATGTGCCATTAATTTGAGTATGATGTCAACAACTCAAAAACTTTCTTAGACTTCATGATGTTTTTCCAACTTGATTAGGGCGTTCATGTTCTTTTTCCTTTTTCCATTTATTGAAACACAACGTGAGTGCATAAGCCAGTGTACACCGGTCCCAAGCCCGGATAAAGGAGGGTTACATCAGAAACATACAGATAATAAAGAATGAGATTTCCATACCGAGGATGCTAAGGTGAGATGGAGGGAGATGATCCACTGTGGCGACCCCTAAAGGGTGCAGCCGAAAGAAGGAGGTCTTTTTTAATGCAAAGGAGACTATTAGGGCTGGGTATCGTCACTAATTTCTAGAATCGATTCGATTCCGATTCACAAGGTCCCAAATCGATTCGATCCTCGATTCGATTCAATTCAATTTGAATCTGGGAAATTTTGCCTCAGATAGTCAGAAACATAATTCAGATCAGTACATTTACATATTTTTGTATCTATAAAAAGGAAGCTGACACTTGCAAGACTTTATCAAAGGTGTAATCATCACAGCAGATGCCTTTGTGTCAAATTAGCTGAAGATAAAACACAGAAAAACATGAAGGTGATTTTCCTGGCCTGGGATTTTATAAAAAATATTCTGCAGTACATCAAAAACGAAAGAAAACCATTAATCAACACATGAACAGTACCTCAGCTTTAGCTCAGTGAACTTATTTCTAAAGCTCATGCTGCTCTTTATTCACATCTTGTAGCTCCACTGTATGATTTGGCAGTTTTGTTTTGTTTTTCACACCGGATGTCCTTTCTGACACAACCCCTCACACTCACGCGCTCATCACAAACCTCAGTACTGGGAACAAGCTAGCATTAGCCCACCGCAACATCACTCACAAGATATGCGTCATTTCAGTCAGTATGTTGTGTTTTATCTGAAGCAAAACGAAATGAAGCTGAGCTATTATTATTACCATTATATTTAGGGGTATTATTACCTGTCCAGCAGAAATGTCGCGAACTCTGCATCAGTTTTGAACCCTTTCAGTTCCCGTATCTCCCTCCACCTCTGAAAAGCGGCTCCGATGTTTATCCTGGCTTCATCTGACACTCCCTCCTCAACGCGCTCTTTGTCTGCGACCTTTTTTCTCTTATTCTGCTGTGCCGTGTTTGATGTTATGAGGAACAGAGGAACGGGCTCTTCGTTTGATGTCTGAGCTTGCTCCTCAGCCATTGTGTTTGCAAACTTTTCCTGACGGTGCGATTAAAGAGAGCATGCGCGGAGAACAGGGGCAGCGCAGCGCGTTCACGATCAGCGTCGTCTTCGAGTGCGATATGAATGGGTTTTTTTTCTTTTTTAAAGTTCTAATCTCTTTGTAATTACATGGATTTGATGTTAAATTTATGCAGTTATGTAGTTTTGTTTTTGCATTTAGTGAACAAATTAATAACGTTAGAGAGCTAAAATTGGGCAGTTTTTCTATTAATAAGAAGTGTATCATTATCCTGGAATGTTTTAAGCCAAATCAGAGATGGTGAGGCTGGGAATTTTTTTTAAATTTGGTCAGCTGATATGGAATGAGTCTGTGTTGAGCTGAGTCTGTGTTTTATTTATGTAGATAAGTGTGTGTGCGTTCTCAGAATATTTATTGCATTCCTGTTACTGACAATAAGACCCCAAAAGTATAACTGTGTGGTGATTGCACTGTAAAAGTAATAATCATAAAACGCAATTAGCCAATCATGTCGCCACAGCTTGCATTTAAGCATGTACACATCATGAGGAAGAAAGGCGATTTAAGTGACTTCGAACCTGGTAAGATTGTTGGGGCCAGACATACTGGTCTCAGTAAAAACTACTCATCTACTGTGATTTCCCAAACAGCCATCTCTAGGGTTTACAAAGAATGGTCAACTAAAGAGAAAATATTCATTGACCAGCAGTTCTCTGACTGAAACTATTGTGTTGATGTCAAAGCTCAGAGGAGAATGGTCATACTGATTCAAGCTGGTGGGAAGGCAACAGTAATTAAAATAACCACAAATTACAACCAAGGTATGCAGAAGAGCATCCCCGAACCTTGACGCACAAGGGCTACAGAAGCAGAAGACCACAATGAGTGCCAGTCCTGCCAGCTAAGAGCAGGAACTGAGACTACAGTCCAAAGAGGCTTCCCAAAGTTGGACAATAGAAGACTGGAAAAATATTGCCAAGTTTAATGAGTCATAGCTTCTGTTAACTAGGGATGGGTATCGTTTAGGTTTTATCCGATACCGGTGCCAAATCGGTACTTTTGAAACGGTGCCGGTGCTCAAACCGGTGCTTAAAGAATGGAGAACACAAAATTGGTCCAAAAACCTCTCATGTTCAGCTGGTTTTTTGTAAAAAGATAACAATGTTAGCCTTTTCTGCAGCTATGGGGCATATATGGTATCACTCTTGGCTGGAAGCAGTGCTTAAACAATGGAAAAAACACAAACTTTGTCCAAAAACCTCTCATGTTTAGCCGTTTCCCTCTTTTTCTTTGGTCATTTTAGCCTTTTTGGCCAGGGTGAAGGGAGTATCTGCCATCAAACAAGAAGACAGCATGTAACTATGATGAGGTTTGCTAGTTCACCTTACATGCATTAATGTAATAACGTGGTGAGCCTACTCAACGTAAATTACACACGAACAACATTAAGCTACTCACGCAGAGAAGAACGGCTGCTGCTGCATCATCATCCTCATCACATCTGCTACACTGGCAGGGCTAGGGGCCAGGACTCTCCTCTTCGTGTTTTTGGGGGATGCTGCTAAATCTGGGTCCGATAACAGGCACCACACCCGCAGTAGATGTGCTCGGTGTGAGGTCTCGCAGCAAGCTATCAAATACGGCGCATTTCTCGGCTTTTAAAAAAAACGCTATGCGTCGCCAGGTGTTTCATCGGATTCGAGGTGTTACCTCCTTTGACAGTATCAGCTTAAAGCACTTGTTGCTGCTGAGTTTGCATATTTTGCTGTGAAGTACAGACCTTTGACCGCTTCGCCGTGGGCATTTTTAATCTGTAGCTCTGCTCTAAAAGAACGAAAGTACCTGGACCCGCCTACTATCCTCGGAAACGTAAAATGATTGGCTAGAAGTGTATCACAGCTCAGGGAAAAAAAGCACCGAAATGTGCGCTGCTTTTCAGTCTGGTTACTACCGTTTATGTCAGAACCGGTGCCATCATGGCACCGGACACCAGTACCCATCCCTACTGTTAACTCATCCCTGGCTCACCCACTGAGCCAAACCGGCACCCTGGCTGGTGGAGCTTTTGAGAGAAACCATCTGTCTAATTCGGCCTGTAGCCTGATATGAAGATGCCATATCAAATACAGAAAACAAACAATCTCTGTTTCTTAAAAATGTCTGTATTCCATCAACATGGATTTTAAAATATCAAGGATATAGTGCATGATCTTTTTTTAAACATTAATTAGTATTTGGCATGCAGGTTACAAAGGCACTCAAATTTATACAGATGAGCTACAAGTGGTGGTAAATAAAAACATAATTAGAAAACATGGATAGAAGAAAAACCACACAACAAACTGTCAAACTCTTGGCAACCCACAGGAAGTCTGTGGTGTAAATTTTTTAGACACAGTAATCATCTTTTCTGCAGCTGTGAGGAATGGAAGGAAGAAAAACACAATTTACTGCAATACTTTCAAACACGGTTAACAACAAAAATTCATCGATAGATTAAGTGTTAGATGTCAAGCCGGGCCTGCTGTTTTGGTCTACCAAGCTGTCTGGTTGGCCCGATGCGTCTTCCAGCATGTGTGCGTTGATGCTGCCGAAGGCCCTGACGATAAATGAAACTCTTCCCACAATCCCCGCACTCGTAGGGTCTCTCTCCGGTATGAAGTCTGTGGTGCACCTTCAATTCCTCTGCTCTGGAGTAGCCTTTCCCACAAATGCTACAAATGAATGGCCTGTCTTTAATGTGGGTCTGGTAATGCGCTGTTAGGTAAGAGTTAATCCGAAATGTCTTCCCACAAATGGAACATGCAAACGGTCTCTCCCCGGAGTGCTGCATTTCATGCAGCTTGAGGGAGGAGGCAGTATGGAATCCTTTGCCGCACTGAGAGCAGAGGAACGGTTTCTCCCCAGTATGGATGCGCTGATGGATTTGAATGTAGCTCTCGTTAATGAACCTCTTGCCACAGTCGGGACAGGAGTAGGGCTTCTCCTTGATGTGGGTTTTCATGTGTTCTTCCAGCTTTTCTTTTTCACTAAACTGAATGCCACAGCGGCGGCAGAAGAGAAGAGGTGGTGCGCCGGGCTTGATGGGGCCTGATTCAGAGGCTGTCTGAGTGTGTGAAGCGATGTGGTGTGCTTGCAAAGCTGAATGACTGTCACAGTCTTTTCCACATTCCAGGCAACGGAGGGATGATCGAATCCTGGACTCGCCAGGCAGGGATTTTAAATATTCAGAGAGTTCTGACGCTATGGGATTCACCTCATCATCAAAATCCACAGCACCCTTACGACCTACAGAGAAGTGGAAGATTCAAACCATGTTTTACTCTTTTGCTTTGAGTTATAACAACCTCTGCAGTTCATAGAAGTTTAGGCTTACCTCACTTTTACATTGGGGTAAAAGTGCAAATAACTCAGGTCATAGGATTAACAGGTAGGAGATCAAAACTTAAATTGGTTAATTATTATATACTAATCATTACAATTTTCCTAGTTAATGACCAAGACAAATCTATCAGCAGTATAAAGGGCAAATGCTGCTCTGAAAAACTATAAATCATGCATTTTCAGTTCCAAGATAAAAATGCATTTGGAGCAAATAAAACACAGTGCCAATGTTAAAAGTAGTGAAAGATGCCACCATTGTATTGCAACAGTGCAATGCAATGCTTCTGGCTTGTCAAGTATTATATTTGCATTGTTAGCAGCTCTCACCTAAGTGGACTTTGTAGTGCGTTTTGAGATTTCCCTTCTGGTTAAAACCACGGCCACAAATGGAGCAGCAGTACGGTTTCTCTCCTGTGTGGATCAGCTCATGTCGCTCTAGTTTGTAGGCATGTGGGAATTCTTTGCCACACACTGAGCAGTGGTACTCTATTTTTTCTTTGGGTTTCTTCAGGAGCTCAGGAGGTATTTCAATTGGTACACAGATCATCTTTCTGCCAGGGCGCTTCTTGTCTATGGAGATGGAAAACAAGAGGAAATTACAAGGTGAGGCTTCTATTTTTAAGCTCAAACATGACATGTAGCTCACAAACTGAAGTCTTCTTCAAAATGATCTGTTCAAAGTCAAACCAATCCTACATATCTGACACCTACAGGAATGAAAAACAGAAGCAGCAACATTTTGGCCCGAAGATATTTATATACAGATCTCATTACCCCTACACTCATTATGCATATAAAGAAAGAGTAGAGACTCTAAAGGCCTGTTTCTGTTGCATGTTGAAGACATGTTCAGATAATATTCTGTCTTTAAATGCTTCCAAACTGTTTACACTGAAATTATCATTAGAAAGCTTATACTCTATACACTTGCCAGAATCTTTGTTTGATACATCTGTTCAACTGCTCCTTAATGCAAATATTTAATCAGCCAATCACATGGCAACAACTCAATGCATTTAAGCATGTAGACATCATCAAGAAGCCTTGCTGAAGCTTAAACCAAGCATCAGAATGGGGAAGAAAGGTCATTTAAGTGATTTTGAATGTGGCATGGTTGCTGGTGCCAGACTGAGTATTTCACAAGCTCCTGATCGACTGGGATTTATTACACGACGTGTATTTATTACACGACGTGTATTTATTACACGACGTGTATTTATTACACGGCGTGCTGCGGGGGAAAGCCTGTCCTAACATTTGAATCTAAGGTTTATTTTTTAACACCTGGCGGCTCTTTTTTACTTCTCATCCGTAAACAATCTGCTCTTTCACGTGATTCAGTTTATTTTGAAAAGTCTCAACAGGATCTTGAGCTTTATTGTGAAAGGTTTATGTGGAAAATAAACAAGCGGACACACGATGGTTTTACCATTGTTGTTGCTAACCACAACGCATAAAAACAGGCGCTTGTCCGTCCGTAGTGCGGTTATATTAAGTATAAGAGAAAGAGAGAACTTAATTAATATAGCCACTACAGTGACCATCAAAACAATGAAAAAATATTGCTGTAAACGGTTTATTTTGACACCACGAAACAAACGATAGCGTAAAATGAAACGATAGATGTTTTTATATTGTCAGCCGATATATATCGTTATATCAAACAGCCCTAGAAAACATATCAAATGTCTCGAACTAAGGAAACGTATCATGTCAAGAAACATATTTCTTGAAATGATACAGTGGGAAACAGGGCTGTTTTTCCCACTGTGTATCATTCTCTCTTCTTTTAACAGAGTCTGGGAGCATGTGTGACCTGAGGTGAAATATGCAAGGCCTTCCCTCAAAACGATTTCTGGATGGGAGCGTAATTTGCTCTAAAGCCTGTTTATACCTTTCAGCACTGATGGTGCCCTTCCAGATGCACAAACTGACAATTCAACAGGTACTAATGCAGCCACATAGCAGGCTTTAAAACTGAGAGCTGATAACAAGCTGCCTGGTCCCTTTCCCTTAGTCCAAAGGACATGGCATCTATATTTTCCAAAAGAACTTCATATTTCAATTTGCCTGACCACAAAAATTTTTCCACTTTTCCTCAGTCTTTTTTTAAATGAGAATTGAACCAGAAAAGCTTTTCTGGGTTTTCAGAAAACACCATTTTAGTACCTCAGCTGAACACTGAGCTGGTTATTCACTGATTAGGTAATTTTATTATTTCTTACCTGGTGAAACAGCCATGTCCTCTCCTTCTGCTTCACCAGATGTTTTGGTATCTTTCCTTTGTCTATACGGTCGCTTTGCTGTTGAAAAAATTAAGTCATAGATTTTAAGAATCACAGCAAATAAGCAAATATCTGAAGTTTGGACGTAATATTCAAGAGTCAGGCTTATTTTTTTCTTTTCTTACCAGCAGCACGGCGGGCATTTTTTGAGTTTAATTCTTCCGGTTCTGCTGCTGCATGCAAATTTCTCTTTCTTCGGGTACGCTGTGATACTTTAAGATAAAGAAAAAGACTAATTATGACTTATGAAGTCATAATAACGTAACTTCAGAGTAGTTAACATACGTTAAGCTGCAGTAGAAAACACAAGAATCACTCACTGACCTCCTGCATCTGCCCCTGAGTCTTCAGCTGGCAACAGTGGACTTCGAGAAATCTTTCTTCTGCCTCTTCGTTTTGCTTTCGGATGAAGAAAAAAGCGGAAAAGAAATCTATTACACTGATGGTCTCCTTCCATCTCTTCTGAATGTGCCACGAGTGCTACCTTTTTACTTCATGTCACTCACCAGCATTTGCAGGAACATCTAGCTCTGTGTCTGAGTTCTCCACATACACTACTGGAACCTTTTTAGTTCTTCTTGGTCTTTTTTCTGCTAACAAGTGCAAAACAAAATAACCTCAGGACCAAATGTGATGATTATTTAACAGTTTTTTGGTTTTCCTTCACTTGTGTTTACCACAGTATGAGGGGGAGGCAGCATTCATCTTTGCCCCTATTGTTTTTTCCTCTGCGTCCTCCCTTTCTTCATCTTCCCCCACAGAAACAACCTCCATGATGAGCGTCGGGCTGCTGCTGTCTCTCTGGCTTTGGCCTCGCAGCTGAGACTTCTGCATGATCACAATCATTAAAAAACATCAGAAGCCCACCTGTAAAATCTTCCCTGACAGTCAGTTTTTAAACTACTGTATGTACAACATCCCAACTATTCAGTGGCAGTAGGTGTGTGTAGGGCAGGAGGCAAAGAGTGGTGCTGCAGATGCAAATGAGCAATTTTGATTTGATTTATGACACCAACAGTCGACACTACAAGACTAAGCACTCCCGTGGTGACTGAGATGCAGTAATTACCCAATCTTAGACATTAAACTGATAAACTGTGTTAAAATGAATTACCTTGCTAGGCAGAGGACCTGCTGAGCAATCAGAGCCTCGGTCAGAGCTGCCTGCTGTAAAAATCAAAACAGTTACCTTAGGTTAAAGAAAAAACTGACAGTCTGCAATCCAGACAAAGAAGGAATGTCAATGTAGTGATAAACTAAATGCAAACTATGAGTGCTGTGAGTATCTGGGAAAGATTATTAATGCATTTCTTCTGTTATTTAAGATATTCTTTAGCCAATAAGCTTACAAATTCACATGAGAAACAGAATCAAGGAAGGACCCTTGTGTAAATAAATGAGTATTGTTTGCAGAATGGGTTTTCATTAAAACCGCGGTGCTGATAACTCACCAGAATCCCATTCAACCACTTCTCCATCAGAGTTGATTAATCCTCCAATCTCTTCATCTTGCTCCTCTTCTTCTTCCTCGCCCACCTCCTCCTCCTCCCCTGCATGCAGTCTTACAGTCAAATGTAGCGTTTGGTCGTTTAAGTTTTCAGATGCCATCTTGAGCCCGCGTGACTTCGGGTGCTTACGTTTAGGAGAATTCTAAAAACAGAAAACAGAGCTAAAAGGAATTCACGACGTCAGAGCACATCTGTCACAAGGAAGCGAAGAAGCTACTGAATGACAAAGTTATCTGCAGGTTCTGGACAATGAAACAGTTTTTGTCATGTTTACTCGTTACACCACTACTGGTGGATTTCAACTGAAACAATCAAGACTGAAGTACAGACCTGCAGCTTTAATTCAGGGGGTTTAAACCAAAGCATTGCATTAACCATGTAGAAATTATAGCCATCCAATTTTATACATTGTTTCCCATTGTCAGAATCTAAGAGCAAAAGGTCCATTATGTTGTTATTCCATGAAAAATTAGGCAGATAAAGTATCTGGAGTTGTTTATCATTGTTGAATTTGTATTTGCTATCCTTTTATTTGAGTCCAAAAGGGAAAAATGGCCAGCGATACGCCTCAGCCTCCTGATAGATACACTTATGAAACGAATCCTTTCCTTGGTTAAGACAAACAACTTCTGCCTACATGAATGCAGTGCAGAGGGTTTACAGAAAGGTGCAAACCACTGGTTACACTCAAGAACAGGAAGACCAAATCAGCCAGAAAACATCAAAATGAGTCTCCACAGTTCAGAAAAAAAATGCTTTGAGTGAAACTTAACTCAACTGGTACCAGAATGATAGGAAGAGAAAAGTATGGAAGAGAGAAACAGCTCATGATCTGAAGCATACCACATCATCTATCAAACAATGATGATGGTGGAGACAATATTATGGCATTAACCAATGTAAGCAGGTGATTACTGATAATGTGACCGCTGATAGAAGGGGCAGGATGAATTGTGATGTGTGCAGGGCTATACTGTCTGCTCAGATTCACCCACATGCTGCAAAACTGACTGAACAGTGCTTTACGGTGTAAATCATTAATACTCAAAGCAAAGTGCAAAAGCAACCCAAATGTTTCTCAATGCAAATAAATGAAACATTCCTCAATGACCAGATTGAAACAAAGAGACCCACAAACAACCAACACCCGTAGGTGTCTGCAGTAAAGGCCAAGCAGAGCCTCTCAAGGAGGAAACACAGCATTTGGTGATGTCCGTGGCTGCCAGACTTCAGGCAGTCATGACTGCAAAGAATTGTTATCTAAGTATTAAAAACAACCATTAGATTTAGGATTATGTTAGTTTGTCAAATGATTTTAATCCTGCATTTCTTAAAGTTAAAGACATAATTTTGTTAAACTTCTTGAATTAAAGCTAAAACTCTGCACTTCAATCACATATTGAATGCTTGATTTCAAATCCAAAGGCAAAACTGCAAAGAATGTGTCACTGTCCAAAAACACCGGACCTCACTGGACCGACTGAAACAAAGGGCCTCACACAAAAACAACTTCCTATTCTCATCCTCTGCCCTAACGCATGTAACATTTCAAATTGGAGCCATCAAACATTCAACTGCAAAAACGCCAAGATTAATGAAGCCTCTTAGAGAGTAGCTGCATATTCGTGGAAAGTCATCATTAGTATTTTGAACCCAAAGGGCCAGATTTATGAGCGTGTTACGTCAGCGTGAGCTGGGTTTTGGAATAAAAAGAAAGTGTTCTCTGTATTTACACACAGTGCAGTGACAATACTGCATGTAAGAGGTGGGAGTTAATATCCCAACGTACAAAACATAGCAAGAAGAATATAAGCGCACAGATTTTCCAGCATTACCACTAATTTAAATATAACAAAATGCATGTCTTATTTATACAACTAACCACACTTATCACTGCTGTTTTCTCCCATCTAACCCAAAAGATCCAATTTTAGTTTCAAAAGTTAAAAACTGTAAAAAGCAGTCTCACACTGGGGAACTTCCAAGTCATGCAGTCAAAACTTAGGACAAATAAGCATTTTATTTCTAAATTTTAAGGGGAAAAAAGGTAAAAAAAAAACAAGGTCTGAAAAATAGTGGGAAATTCAAAATTCACTTTGTTTTTATACAGCTTCCAACAGAGCAGCACTACACCGTGACATTAAGACGCAATCACTTACAGCATAGCTGTCAAACTCTGGCCCGCGGGCCAAATTTGGCCCGTAGCCTAATTACATTTGGCCCGCGAAGCCACACCAAATTACTATTAGAGCTGGCCTACTGGTATTATACAGCTAATATATATATTGTTTAGAATTAAGCTTTGCTTGTTCCATATTCAGTTTTTTAGCAAAATGTGTTTGAGTCCATAAGAAAAGATTCATTCTTATATCTGGAGGAATAAATATATTTCAATAAATATTAACGTTAGCCCGCGACTTTGTTCCAGTTTTGAATTTTGGCCCACTGTGTATTTGAGTTTGACACCCCTGACTTACAGAGTTTAAAAAAAGGGCACGAGAGAATTAAAACTGAAGAAAACACTGAGGATTTCTTCTAGTAACATTTTTTTGTACTTAACACAGCAGAGCTGGACCACTCTTGGTAGGGGAAAATTAAAAGCTACATTCTTTGAGTCAGTCTTAAAACAACATGTCATTCCTTTAGTATGTGCCACACAAAAACATCCCTTCCTAAAGTGTTTATAATGTAAGCACTGTTACGAAGTCCTCATCTTATCATCGTCCCTCCACTGCAGTCAAAAACGTAAAATATCAAAATATAGATTTCTTCCAGTTAAAAGGAAGTTTTTACTCCTGACTGTCACCATGTGATCGTGTCTAGCAGATTGTCAGATCAAAACCTGTGAGATCTAAACTGATTTGAGACGCACAGCACAAGGACTGATTCTGTACTCATATTCAAAAACAACAGAATGTGATCTTTTAATGGGCAGCATGAACACGAGGGATGAGTTTTAATGGTCACATGAGTTTTAAGACCCGATCTTTAAGAACAAACATGTACACCTTCCTGCACGAGGCCGACTGGGACATTATAAATGCATTCACGAATAACACATAAATAAAATTTAATAAACTAGATGACTAAAAAAAACAAACAATGAAAACTTCATGTGTTGATCTTTTCATAATATCTTCAAAATCTAAAACAACATACAGTTTGGCAAGGTGCTGACGTTTCGGTCTGCTGTAGCTCTTCTTCTGTGTGTAAAGATGCTCTCTGGTCTCGGTCCCAGCGCTCCTGATGGGATTTCACGTTCCTTTTGTGACCGGGGGTCATGTCCCGTCCTGGACAGGAGAGGGGATTCTCTCCTGTGTTATTGCACTGATGTACAATCACGTTTCCTGATGCCTTCCCACATTTGCAGGAAATCTGCGGTTTCTCATCGGAGCTCGCGAGCTTGTGTCTCTGCAGACTCTCTGTGGCAGGGCAAGGCTTCTCAAACCGTTTCTCCGCTGCACATCCTCTCTGGGGTTTCTTTACGCCATATGAAGCAGAGCTCTCCACGCCACTCGCTTTCTGGTGGGGAAGGCAGCCGTCTACAGAAGCATCCTCTTTTTCTCTCTCTGAGCTGAGGCTCTCATCTGCGTTTAATATATAAAAAAGGTGAAAAATCACAAAGAGCAACAATGTGTGTATCATGTAGTGAAGAGAAGCTATAATTCAAGATTCTCCACTCACTATTCTCACTCACAGTCCAGCCATCCTCTTCCTCTTTGATGATTACTCGGATCTCTGGAATCTCACAGGTGTAGTCGGGGCTTGCTGGTGCTTTTTTGGGGGAAGACTGGTCACTGCAGTTTTCATTCAGACTCAGTGATAAAGGATCTTGAAGTTCAGGATCCTATTAAGATATCAAACAGAAGGAAAAACAGGTCATCTACTCTACAACAGCTCAAGTTTCACACAAGAAAAAAGAGCTGCTATATAAAGCCATCAGAAGTTACTGTTTATTTTTATATTACGCCTCTGTCAGTGCACCCCAGGGTGGCTGTGGCTACAATGTAGCTTGCCACAAACCAGTGTGTGAATGTGTGTGTGAATGGGTGGATGACTGGTTGTGTAAAGCGCTTTGGGGTCCTTAGGGACTAGTAAAGCGCTATACAAATACAGGCCATTTATAATAACTTAATCATTTTGAATACTTTTACTTGAGATAATACAGCAGTTAAACATCCATTTTGGTCAATTATAAAACAGATAACAACTTTATACTTTCATCAATAAAGTGCAACTTATACATTTTGTAATATCCATCCATTCCTTTTCAGGGTCGCGGGGGGCGCTGGAGCCTATCCCAGCTGTCATAGGGCGAGAGGCAGGGTACACCCTGGACAGGTCGCCAGTCTGTCGCAGGGCCAACACACAGAGACAGACAACCATTCGCGCTCACATTCACATTCTATGGGCAATTTGGATTAATCAATTAACCTATCCCCACAAGCTGCATGTCTTTGGACGGTGGGAGGAAGCCGGAGTACCCAGAGGGAACCCACGCAAACACGGGGAGAACATGCAAACTCCACACAGAAAGACCCCGGCCTGATGGTGGAATTGAACTCAGGACCTTCTTGCTGTGCGGCAACAGTGCTAACCACCGTGCTGCCCCATCTTGTAACAGGCGCTTCAATGCAAACATTAGAAGAGAGAGCGATGACACTCAAACAAACCTAGATTAAAAAGTCAGCGAACACTTTGAGCAGCTTTTATCAAATTTCATAACTGACCTTATATCTGCTTTTATGGCTAACTGACCACTGAAATGAGGTTAAGTTAATTTAATTTAGGTAATGCTTCAAACTATCTGCCCAAATAGATACCCAGAAGCATTTGAAGATGACTGTAATGTAAGTGATATTGCATTTTGTCAAGTGATTACATAATATGGCGTTACATCCTAGACTCGAGAGTTCAGGTTAAACAAGTAAAACTACTTAGATTAATGACGGCAAGAATAAAAAAAACTCTTACCACTCTTACAACATGGATGCATCTAATTGATACGCCAGTTTTAGCAAATTTACACTGGCTCCCTGTAAAATATCGTATTGATTTTAAGATTCTTTTACTTACTTTTAAAGTTTTAAATAATATGGCGCCTAGTTATTTAAACGAACTCCTCAACATGTATGACCCCAAAAGAGCAGTGAGATCATCTATCCAGTTGCTCTTAGCACAACCAAGGTCTCGATTGAAGCATAGAGGAGATCGGGCCTTCGCAGTAGCAGCACCCAGACTCTGGAATAATCTGCCAGAGGAGATTCGTACTTCAGAGTCTATTCAGTCATTTAAAATGCATCTTAAAACTCACTTTTTTAGTTTGGCTTTTAATTCGAGTTCAGTACGAGTACCATCAGGCCTGTTTTATGCTTTTATTGTTAATTCACTGTCTTCTTATTTATCTGTATTTGTTTCTAACTTATCTGTATTTGTTTCTCTATTGTTTTCTTTTGTTTTTAACCGATGAAACACTTTGGTCAACTCTGTTGTTTTTAAATGTGCTATACAAATACATTTTGTATTGAATTGAATAAACATCTGATATAATATTTTCTAGAGCCCGGCTGATATAAGATTTTTAAGAACAATACAGAAAACGATATTTGGTGCTTTTAAAAATCTGATATAAAAGCTGCTTTTTCTGTCAGACAGATGAAACACAGAGATTATATGTTGTGATTTGTTATTTATGAGTCCTTACTAACATAACCATCTTGTTTTATTGTTATAACAAGTCGTGGATAACTCGATCTGCTTTGATGGCTGCCGTTCCAAACACGTTACCAACATAGACGTTTCAGAGTGCCCCCTGTAGGACAAATTATGCAACATCAACAGTAACAACATAACTGAAATATGTCTCTTCTTGTATACTTCTCGTTAAGTGCAATACTGATATACTGGTACTAATACTGTGTAATGTAAACATTATATAATTGTGCATTAATTATATAATATAAAGAAACAATACACCTGAGCCACAGGCTGTAACCGCACACATCACGAAAAGGAAATCACCTCAAACATAAACTCTAAAAGTTCCCTTTTTGTTTTTTGAACACAGATGATGAGCACACAGCCTCGATATGACAATGTTAGAGTACATTTAGCAGATATATTATGAAACATGTTAAAACTGGCCTAAAATCAACCAACCATCATCAATGAAACAACCACCAGTGAATCCCATTTAACTAGTTACCTTACTAATTTCACGTTTATATGTCTTTAACAACCATACCAACCAACAAAATGTCAAGAAACGTATTAAACATGCATTAAAATTACCAAATAAACTCGAGCATGAACTTGAATTGATTTGTATCCCAGCCTAAAACGTTTAACTGACCCGTTTAACTGGACGTATGAACGACTTCAAGAATCTGCTGTTAGTTTCAACGTACCCCCCCCCCCCCCCTAAATACTGTACGCTCCAAATATTACCTCCCCCCCTTCTCAATTATTTAGGCTGATGAGGCTACCAAGTGGACTGCACACACATAATTCCCGACGACCCGGACCAACTCACATAAATGTAATGTGGTCTGTATTATTCCACCCTGGTAAAATTATAACCTTTCCTACCATAAAGCATTCATGCAGGGTAATGTTAAACTTCTGTTTTAAGTGCTGCAGAATATTTTCTAACACAGTCTGAAACGTGGCCAAAAATTAACCTGGATTTATTCTGATAGTTATATATTAGTGTCCGGGAAAAGAAAAACGCTTTCTCAAGTTTCTAAATTCACAAAAGTAAAAATATTTCTCTTATACAATTGTAAAATGAAAACAATCCATTTCAAGAGATTTAGATTTAGTTTAATAGTTTAGCAGCAAGTTCTGTTTAGACCTTTCTTGGGTTCCAAGAGTCAGCAACCTGAACAGCCTTTCAAAATAAACTTGTTTTGTCTCGTTTGCTTGCGTTATCCCCTGCAGGAAAATATTCTTGACTATTTCACTTGGCCGCTGAATATATGCCTCCACGTCTCCATCAGTCAGTCGCAGTGTATAAGTCATTGTACTATCGTAATGAATGCAGCTCTGCCTTGTTTAATAACAATTACCGTTTGCTAACAAGCTAGCTTTAAAGCTATAATGACATAATTGGTTCTGTGCATGAACGTAAGAAGGTTAGCATCAAGTCCACACCGGTGCACTCTCAACTAATACGGTGTCCCTGACCTATGAGGATAACCTGTTTACGACGTGCATTTACCTAACTGGTTAACTACAGCAGCTACAGCAAACTGCAGCCAGCTGCACAGTAACAGCCTGAAAGCAGCTACGCTGTCACGTTACCTCAAACATAGTGCGAGGTCGGAGCCGACTGTGAAGGATGTCATAGGAGAAACAGGGCTACACACGGGGTTAAGTACAAGCGTTATTCCGGATGGGAGCAGCTGTCATGAACTAACCGTGCTAGCTAAACTGTGTTGCGCCACCACTTTTTTCCTTTTTTCCTTTTTTTCTTTTAAACAGCGGTTCTTCTTCTACTCCGCCTCCTCCTCTTCTTCTTCGACGCTGAAATTGCTGCTGCTGAATTACTGCCTCCCCGTGATTACAAGGTGTGCATCTCTACAGACAGATGACAAAATTAAATATCCATTTTCTGCCCTCCACTTTTTCAGACATCTTTCCTATTCTCATTCTTCTTCCGGCTGCTTCCTTTAGGGGTCGCCACAGCGGATCATCTGCCTCCATCTCACCCTATCCCCAGCATCCTCCTCTGTCACATCCGACATACCCCAACCCTTCACTACATCCTTCTTTTTATTCCTCCTGACTGCAGCTCCATCTTCAGCATCCACTATCCCCTCCTGTGCGCATGCCATCCTTGCGTCTCTAACTTTTCCCCCAAACCGCTCAGCCTGAGCTGTCCCTCTGATGTCTAATCCTGCCTATCCTCATCACTCCCAGTAACAATTCGGGCACCTTCAACTCTGCCACCACCAGCTTCACCTACTGCTTTTTTGTCAATGTCTCCAAACCGTATATTATAGCAGGTCTCATTACCATCTTAAAAACCTTCCTTTTAACTCTTTCACTTCTGCTCCCTACTCATTATAGATCACAATGTTGTCTGCAAACATCACAGTCTATGGAAACTCCTGCCTGATCTCATCAACCTGTCCATCACCATAAGCAGTCACACTGAAAGTGAAATAGATATGCAAATATGCATATTTACTTCTTTCCTGATAATTTATTACTATTATTTCCTGCTGCACACTTGCAGACTGAAATGTAGCCTGTTGAAATATGTGAGGTAAAACCCTTTCCCTGGTTCACTGACGAACCATATTTCTGATTGTTTCCAAAAGCTTTCCTACTTGACAATAATATTTTATGACCCCCAATTCCTAAAAAGCTGGGATGCTGGGTCAAATGTAAATAAAAACAGAACACAAAGATTTGAGAAATCCTATACACCCATATCTTCTTCATCAGAGAACATTGAAAACATTAGCATTTCATTTGTAATCTGATAGCAGACTTTGGGCATGTTGGTGCAAAAACACGTTTATGCCTCTCAAACTACCATCTTTTGTGTTTTTTGTAGATTTCACTAAAGAAGTTGCAACAAATGATGTGTTTTTCGTTTTGTTTTGTTTCTTGTGGTTGCAATACTTCAGCAACTAGGACTACAGAAGACAAGGAGCATAAAGTGAGTGACTTTTCTTTAAGTGTCAGGTGATTTTAAATGCAGTGTTTCTATCAGGTCAATAAACATCAGCAAACATACTAACTGTTTGTGTGCAGTATGTTGCTAGCTAAAGGTCCAGCTGTATTTCACAGGGTTTTTCACTCAGAGATGGAGAAAGATAAGAGAGACAGGACAGGAGAGGAAGATAAGAAGTTACATTTAAAGGTAGGGAAATTAAAAACTTAAAGTCTTCATGTGTCTAAACCATTTACTGGGTCTGTACATGGGGCAATATGCTGCCAAACAAACTGAGGTAGACTAACTGTGATATTTAAGGCTACATGAAAATCCTCTGCAGGTTAGTGCAGGATAAACAGGTTAGTTTTTTGTACTGTGATGGGTTTAATGTAAAGAACAGTGTCTGTGACTGTTAATGAGAGTGTGGGGAGTGAGTTGGAGGGTGGGGTGGGCTGCTTTTAACTATGTAAAGCACTTTGTGCTACATTTTTTGTATGAAAAGTGCTTTATAAATAAAGATTGATTGATTGATTGATTGATTGATTGATTGATTGATTGATTGATTGATTGATTGATTGATTGATTGATGCACAGTGATCGTGGTTACTGTAGTAAAGCAGAAGAGTGAAAGCAGCATAAAATGAACCGATTACACTGTGCCAGGTACTTTCTGCCACTCTGCCATCAGGATAGTGATTTAGGATAATATGAAGAAGCATAACTCACTGTAAACCCGACAGGGTCTCTGTAAAAAGCTAGTTTGTATTTTAATGTTATAATGTGGTGCTGAGGAATAATAAAAATGAGCCTCAGGATCTGATCTGCGCTGAACTGACGCAGGTGTTAAAAAAAGTCACGTCTGCTGGATTGAGCTCTCACTTTACCCAGGAGGAGGACACCGGACCTCTTCCTCACCGGTGACCGGTGACGACATTGTGAGGTAGGCGGGTGGCAGGTACGCATTCAGGCGCATGCGTGGTTGTGGTTGCTTGCATGTGGGGGTTTCCACTGCAGGAGGAGGCTGTGAAAGAGCAGAACTGCTTGAGAACTGCTACTGTGTGTGGATACGTTGAGTTGTACTCGCGAAATGAGCCTGAAATCTAGTTATTAGCCGGATAGTCATGCCACTCTGCAGTCGGTCACCTGTCAGAGACCAGTCCTGAGGCGAGTAACAACTGTAGGTTAGCCAACTGAACCACACCAGTTAGCAGTTAGTAACTTAGCAATCAGCGCGTACTGTTGAGCTAAGTTAGGCTTACTAGCATGTAAGCCTTGAAGCTAACGATAGCGCAGTGTGGTACTAATAATTGTAGTTAACCCATGTTTGCAGATCAGCAGTAACCGATGTGCAACTAGCGCATAGCTAGCAACTAGCTAGCTAATTAGAGAGTGAAGCTAACGTCTAGGGCTGTTAAACTGTACCTGCGTGCTGTCACAGTAAGTGAGCAAACTGTTTTGTTTATGTATTCAGACTTGGTAATGGTTCACCCTTTGTTATTTGAAAATCAAATAAGTTGCACTGTTTGACAGAGTGCTGTCACGAGCCCCTGTTTGTATACGGAAATCAAGTGACTTTTAAGTACTTGTCATATTTAGCTGCCTTTAAGTCAGAAGTCGCGCTTTAATTGCTTGCTGACATCCTATCCCAAGTACCATAGTTTTGAATTAATTTCAATCATAGTTCCTCAGCCACAACTAATTATGGTTATGTTTGCTTTTAAATGCTTGCAGTATTACTTTAGATTTCAGATGTGTGGGGATATATTTATTTTTAGCCATTTACTGAGTTTTCAAGTTCACTTTTTTTGCAAGAATTTAAAAACGTGATATGGAAATGAAACGAAAGCTGTCAAATCCAGTGAAAATGCCAACTACTTTCTGTTTTCAGTTTGTACAGTGTTTTGAGTTTCGAGATGTCATGTCAGAAAAACAGATTCTCGTTTATAAAATATTTGTTTACTGAGCAAAAACATGACTGGTCGCTTTACCCCTTAAATCAAGCACGAGCAAAGCACAGGGCCATTCAGTTATGCAGTTTTGAAATGTTAAAAGAACTGTTGTTGGCAAATATATTTGGATTGTAGTGCCGAGGATAGGCTTGGTGGAAGCACTGCTATCTCTTTTTCTTCTTCTTTTTTTTTTTTAAAGTAAACATTTTTCTACGTGACGCATTTAGAGCATGGGTCTGAAACTTAAATGAGCTGTGGATCACTGCTGGCACTGTCATCTCATTGGAGGGCCACTTTAGTGCTCAAGTAGTACGAACAAGAAAACACCGACACCTATTTCCAAAAAAGTAGTGTTTAATGCAGACATAAGTGTACACATTAGTGTTTGACTGCTAGTGAAAATTGTTTTCTTTACAAATAACTCTCACTGAACTAACACAGCCAATCCAACATGTTTGTACATGTTTATACAACTCAGTCCTCCCTAACAAAAAAACTTAACTTCAAGGGCACAATATATTTCTTGAGTTCGAGACCGCTGATTTACAGCTTGCACCCATATCCTACTTAAAACCTAAAATGTTATAGTTTCTGATTTAAGGCTTATTAACCTTGTGTCTCCTTCAGACTTGGATATGTTGCAGCAGATGAAGTTGAATTCAGCAAATGACAGTGTGGAGGAATTAATGGATGAGTCTTCTCTCTTATCCGAGTCTTCCGACCCTCCTCAGTTAAAGTCTTCAGCGAGCGGCATCTCCGAAAATGAATTTTCTTGTCACTGTTGCTATGACATCTTGGTCAACCCTACTACCCTGACCTGCGGTCATAACTTCTGTCGGCACTGTCTCGCTCTATGGTGGGAGTCCTCGCAGAAGAATGAGTGCCCAGAGTGCCGGGAGAAGTGGGAAGGCTTTCCTAAAATCAACATACTGCTGAGGTATGCTTCTCATAGCTGTGCCATATCAGTGGGTTAATGTTTGATATTCTGGCTGCTTTATTCACATCTCACAGAGACTTACTGGCGACTTCTACTAAGCTTGCTTAGTTAGCTTTATTAAGAAATGGAAAGTTTGGATGACCAGTAATGATGTGTGCAGTTACACCAGAAGCAGACATTCATTATTGTTTCACCATAACCTCTTATTGAAGAGCAAAGCACAATATAAGATTGGGAAGAAGCTAGCTGATATGTCATTTAGTAAATCCTAAAAATAAATTGAGTACATTAAGCCTAAAGTTTGATGCTTTTTCTTAGTGGTAGAAGATCCCCATTTCAGTTCTAGGACAAGACTCTAATCTCTTTAGGATTATGTTTCATGGAGGAAAAAAAAGCTTGGTGATGTTTTCACCACAGCGAAATCCACATTAGAGGTGAACACTTTTACAATAATATCTGTGATTTGTTTCACTTTCACTCTCCCTCATACACGCAGCTCGCAGTCACATGACCGTTTTTTTTGTTCTACTGAAAGACACGAGAGCAAATGTTAGACACAAATATTTTGACATGAGAGTAACCAGGAACTAATGATCTGTGGTAAGGACGTGCGGTTTATAAGAAATGGATGACAACTGATTGACATACTGATGTTTCAACCTAAGATGTGGAAATGTTCTCGCTCAGATGCAGCTGAAAACAGCTGCCAAGATCGAAGATGTCGTTCAGACACTCGTCTCTCCATTGAATTAAAAAAGAAAAGAAAAGAAGTATTTATCAGCTTGCCCACAAATTTTCCTTGACATTGCTGTGTCAACATGGTTTATCTTCATGTGCTCCGCGGAGATAAGTTAGTCCTGCTTAGTTTGATATAGATATCAAACTGATATAATCATATGTAATCCTCTTCTTTTTAGAGATGCAACTGACAAACTTTTTGGTGAGGTCGTACAGCGGAGGAAAGCGGAAATCCAAGCAAACCCCAAAATCTCCCGGAGCTTGTTGGCTTTCCAGAGGTACTTTGATTCTCAAATATGTTTTGGTATATATATATATGTATATATTGGTGTAAAGTCCATGAAGACTGTCAATTTAAAAACAAGTCTAGCCATTTAGCAACTAATGTTTCACACCATGGGCAGTCTAACATTGCATGCATGTTGAAAAGCTGGGATTTCCAAAGACTGGGTTCAGTGTCACCTTCCTGTAATCAGAGGAAAGCTGCAAACAAACGTGAAGCATTTGATTCACTAATCCTTTTTGCTGACATCACAGCCTGCTTCAAAGACAGTACCTACAAGCTGGTGCTCTCCTGAGGCTCAAAGCTAAAGCAGCCCTGAGAGTAAATGTAAATGCAACTCCAAGAAGTACCAATTCTGAATAATTTGTTCATTTACAAAGCTGACATGGCCTGGTGGTGCAAAAAAATCCAAATAAACACTGCCAAGAAAATCCTACAGGGAAGATGATACATCTGGAGGTGTGGACAGTGACCTGGTCTTAATCATGCTCACTGGGAAATCTGACCGGTTTAAATTCAGCTTTCCAGAAGCCCAAAGAGCTAACCCTGAAATACACACTAGCCACAACTGGCTGTGGAACAGACTCACTAACTCAGCCATGAGTTGTCTGCTGGGTCTTTACCAGATACAGTGATTTCATTCCTCCATCCTTCAGTATGATGCTGACTGACTCAAAGGAAGCTCGTACAACAGGAGGTTTAGCCATGGATGATCCATCAGTCTGCTCCTCACACCTTCGTTTCTTAACCAAGTTCCAGATGCTGCAGTTTCATGCGTTACGCTTTGCAACGAGATCTATTAACCCTGGAATGAATGAGACTCATGACTGGAATGTTTTGGGATTGAATTTTCAGTGCTGTAGATTTTCCACAGAGAACAAATTTGCCCTAGTGGTTATCGCACTGCACACAGTGACGCCATACTTATCCACATAATCGGGCTGTGGGTCAGATTGTGTAATGTCACAGAAGGAGTGAGTGCTGCTTCAGCACACAAACCAATCGTAGAAAATGGCTGTGAGCTGGGAAAAATGCTTATGTGGAAAAAGAGCTTCCAATAGTCTGTCCTCCTCCTTGTGGTTACCCTGTACTCCGATGCTCTGGAATAACCTTCCCCTCCAAATTAGACAAGCGTCATCAGTGCAGGTCTTTAAGTCCAGATTGAAAACCTATTTTTATTCCCTGGCGTTTAACTCTGTAGGAAACTGACACCTTATTTATTTTATTGTATGTAATGATTTTATGGTATTTTTAATTTGGTAGTTGTTTTGATCTGTGTTGTTCAGCACTAGGGCTGGGCCATATTATACCGTTCACGGTAATACCGGTATAATGTTAGGCAACGATAGGAAAATGAAATATCGCGATAGAATATGAGTAAAACGCGCATGCGCAGTGCCTTTGTTTTCATACGCACATGGCCGATTGTTGAGTGAAACAGATG